>NC_054865.1:1301323-1601323 GCF_018320785.1 Cheilinus undulatus
TTCACTAACTCAGTGTGTTCTTCAAAGGCATGTTGATGACAATCTGAGGGAGAAAAGCTGTTAAAGCAGCAGCATCTTCATGTCTAAAGCAACTTTGAATATTTATGAATCTGACCTAATTTTATTTCTTGAATTCAAAGACGCCAGCTGGATTCAGAATAATCTCTGATTTACAATGACGTCACCTCCTTATTTTAAGCGTGAAGTTTTCAGAGTTAGTATTTAATCACGGTGTTGAAAAAAGTCGAACTTTTAAAGGACCAATGCGGTAAAAACCCTCCTCCTCCTCTTCCTCGTACTCGTAGAGGATGGTCGGCTTTCTTGGGCCGTCCGTGTATTTAATCCCATGCTGCTTTGCGTGCTGTGCGGGGATTTAAGGGTTAAAGGAGGCCATCTGACGGGTTAATTCTCATATCTGCCACATGGTGGGCCCCTGCCTGTCCCGGTCTTTGTCTCGGTAGTCTAACAGCAGATCCGTCAGTCTGCTGGCCCACACGGACCCACTCACACGCACCGAGTCTCCACGCAGCTCTGCAGATCCTGCAACCACGTAAGTCTGCTCCAGCATGTTTGTTCTCCTGGTTCAGACCCGGAAACGGGTTTTAGGGTCCCGCTGCCTGCACACGAGGCTGGGGCTGCTCGGTGATCGGTCTTCTCCGAGTCGATTAATCGCTCTGTGGAGGTTTTAGCGCGTTAGTTCAGGTTGTTCTGGAGAGATTGTGGTGGTGATGTGGCGCAGCCTGTGGATGATTTAGAGCTTCACTGTCACTCAGCATGGCTCTGAGACTGAAGGAGAGACGATGTGGACTGGACCAGGACCCAGAAAGTCCACTTTACGAACTCAGAGCTCCTCTTTGGAGGACTTCATGTAAACTCCTCTGTAGAGGAGAGGATCGTTGTTGGGTAACTCCTCTCCTGTTCAGTCTTGTTGCTAAAATCTTCGTTTTCTGCCTGAAGTTTGCTCCAAAATCAAACCGGAGTGAAACCGTTCTGACTTTGAGCCAAACTGGACTAACAGCCAAACACCTTCACGGCTGTTTCAGACAATAATCCCACATCTACACTCAGATTTACTCCCCAGTCTGAAGTTTGAACTTTTTCACCTCATTTTTACTCCCATGTGGCTCAAACAGGTTCTGCTACCTTTTTACCTTCTAACCACAGTAGAGTGTGCAGCAGTGGCTAAACTCTAGATTCATGTACTCTTTCTAGATATACCCTCTAGTTATTTACTCTTATCAGCTATGCTCTTTATTTATAGACTGTTTTTAGATGCACTCTTTATTTATTTACTCTGTATTTAGAAGTGGGTACTCTCCATGAAAGAAAATACGCGTATCTGCTTTACCCTGCTATATAAAAAATAAACAAACATTTTCAGTCACACTATAGGATAAGAATTATAAAATCATGAGATAGAAATCATGAAATGTTAAGTTATATTTGGTCTAAAATGACAAAATATAAAATAAAAGATAAATCAGAAGTGAAAAGTTAAAATTAATGGACAAAATATCAGGGTTAGGAGGTCATGCAAAGTTAGAATTATGGGATAAAACGTCAGTATTACAAGACTAAAAGTCAAATTTTTCAGGTGAAATTCATATTATAAATAATACACCAAATTAAGGAGATTAAGTCCAAAATATGAGGGGAAAAAACTTTTTAGATGAAGCTAAAAAAATTTTGAGGCAGTAAGTATAAAGTCTGACTAAAAGTTAAAGTTAGTGGATAAAAAGTAAATATTACAAAATAAAAAGTCAAAGTTTGAGGTAAAAGGCCAAAATGTAAGTCATTAAATAAGATAATGTCCTGAGAGTTAAAATAAACTCTTCTTGTCGGTTTCGGCCCACGGCTGCGGTGACGTCTGGCGTTCGCCACTCTGACAGCTGCAGTCAAACACAAGCAGATGAAACGGTGGTTTCCCTGATTTAAGCTTCAAGTTTCACTTTTAGTTTGATTATTTTTTCTATTCAGCGATGTATGTGGATTTAAATACTAATACTTCAGAGAAGTTGAGTGTCATGTTCAGATTTTTCCTGGATGTTTCACCTCAGATTTGGACTTTCTAATCCTAATTATGACTCGCTATCATATCAGTTCAAGTTTTTCTCCCACAAGTCCATCATAGTATCTATGGAAGCCCATGTGTGCCACTTAAAAAAGTAAAAACATAAAGGTTAGGCAATTATTGAGAGAAATCTTGAGTTGAAATGAGGCAGTAAATCATAGGTATGAAATAACAGGTTGAATTTAGGAGCTAGTGGGTAGAACAGGGCGTCTGCAGAGTCCTAAACTATAAGAAAGAACAATAAATCAATTCAGAAATGTAAGGCTTTTAAAAAAGTCTTAAATTAAAGACCATAAATGCTGACGTCAGTCTGCACGCTGGTTCACGTCCTGGCCCACAGAGCACTCTCAGAGCACCGCTGCATCTCCTGCTAACACGTTAGCCATGCGATAGAGTGGTGTGTTCATGGAAAAAAAGGTAAATAAAGTTTTTTGGTTGGAAGAGAAGGCATTAAAGATAAAGCTGGGCTGATATTTGTTAACATTTTTAGGTTTCTGCACATAAAAATCCTTTTTGTAGAGAAGCTTTGGCCGAGCGTGATGCTAACACAGAGTCTGTTGATGTTAGCGCTGACAAAGTCTGAAGTACGGTGGCCAAAGCTTTATTTACACGTACAATAACATAAATCATCTGCAGGATTTGACCCTGCGGTCGCATTGTAATCTGCACATAACTGTGGCCAGTGAAAATGAAGGAGCCGCGGGGTCTTAAATATACTGAGAGGGTCTTAAAGTGTTAATCTAACATCAGACTATATATTTACCATGAAGTAATAGTGACTAGGGGTGGGTAAAAATATTGATTAATCGATGCATTGCAATATCACCCCCCATTCAATACTGATTCAGCAAATCCTCTCAATCAGTTCACCTCCTGGCCAGTGGGGGTCGCTGTGCGTGTGATTCACGTTGTATAGACGGAGGCCGCACTCGACCAAACAACAACCAACCATAACCATGTTATGTGAGGTTTATCACAATTTCCAAGAGGAAAGAAATATTATTAAAGTTTACATGCACTTTACTTTTTCAGTGTTTATACAGAGCTGTCATGTTTTTTACTTTTGTACTCCAAATGCACAAAAAAGTTATTATAGTGCAAATTTTTATTTTCAGATGTTTAACTGCTAAATGTGAGGTGACCTACCACATATGTTCACATGGGCATGAAAATAATTATTAAAAAATTGTAAACAGGTTATTTGTGTATTTCTACTTCTTACTGAATCGATATCAAAGCATTTAAATCAATATCGAATCGCAACCTAAAGAATTAAAATTGAATCAAACCGTGAGGTTCTTAACAATACCCAGCCTTAATAGTGACGAGATAAGAAATCAAAATTATGTCATGAAAAGGGGACAGTAGGAGCTTAAAAAGCATGAGGTAATGAATAAATTTTAACTTAATAACTCATTCTGATTTTTATTTATTTATTTTTTATATTTAACTAACTTTTATATTTTTTCTAATTAAGTGTTTGCCATGGGCTTCCATAAATATCTCATGGTTTAAATCCTGGACTTCTTTATAAATAACTGAGTGTGTTTTTTCTTATTCCAGTGGTGAAAGCAGGCTTCCATACCAGGGGTCGACAGACACTGTTTTTTCAGGACGATTCTGATGCTGAGTATTTTGTAAATTATGAGACCAACAACATGATATTCTGAGCTGATATGCTTTTATTGTGAAGTACAAAATGTACTTTTTGTGGAAAAGTAAAATTGCACAATAGAAAAAAAAAAGAAAGAAAAAGAACAATTGAGCCCAAACTCTCTAGGAGAAATAGCACACAGCAACAGCAGCAGGAAAAAGGAAGTGATGTCAGACGCTCCGTGTCAGTGGCACCCAGGCTGAAGTGTTGATTGGCTAGTAGCCATGTGACGTCTAGCCAATCAGATTGTGTTGTGAAAAGGTCATTTGGTGAGACTGAAGAGTGGAAGAGGGGATGACACGCTTGTAATGGAACCAAGTTGTGTTCTTTTTGGTTTGTTAATGAAATAATTTATTGGTGAAATTAAACGGCAACAATCAGCCAAATGTCAAATATCTGAGCCAATAATGTGCAGGGCCGATAATCGGCCTACCCCAGGGGGGTCAAACTCAATCACAGCAGGGGCCGGATTCTGGATTCAGGTCTAACCTGAGGGCCTAACAGGGTCACCTTTTTAACCAGAAACTTCATTTCACCAGTAATGAAATATGACAAAAACTTAGCACTGATGATAAATGATTTTGATATTTTAGAAGTTAAAAAGAAAAGTTTAAAGGCTCTCAATCTGAGAAAAGTACATTTATTAGTTCAAAAAGGAAAAAACATGAAATTGAAATTGAAAAATAATGTTTTTTTTTAAGGCAAATATGTCAGAAAGAAAGTCAAAAAATTTTAGTTTAAAAGTCAAAATATGAAATAAAATTTGTAATCATGAAATTTAAAGTCAAAATATGATTCAAAATTTTAAATTAAAAGGTCAAAGTATGGGTTTAGGAAGTCAAAGTTTGGAGTTGAAAATACTAAATAATTGGTTAAAAAGGTCAAAATATCACTTAAAATTTAGAATTATGAATCTTAAAGCTCAAAATATTATATGAGACGTCAAAATTATGAGTAGAAATGCTCAAAGTAAGAAAAGAAATAGTCAAAATCCTAAGTTTGAGTCCTAATTGTGAGATGCAAAATTGAAAATATGAAATTAAAACACAAATTAATTTCTTTTCCCACATTCCTGACTTCTTATCTAAATATTTTTACTCCTTACTTTTTCAGATTTTGTGACTTAACAAGGAAATCTTAAATCATCAGGATAAGTTCACATTTTATATTTGAGGAAATCTGCAGACCTCAGACTGAGAACAGAAATATGAGATCATCTTGTGGTCCGGATTGAACTGTTCCACGGGCCGGATTTGGCCCCCGGGCCTTGAGTTTGACACCCCTGGCCTACCCTGTTCCAGACAAATCCCTTCTTCAGCCTTCTCTAGTTAAACTGACGCTGCTACAGTATTAGAAAAATAAACATTAAATGGTGGTTTAATGGAGAAAGGATTTTAATAAAATCCCAGGATGTGGATGTTTGTTTCTGAACATCTCCAGAAACAAGAGTCCTGGTTGTTCATGGTTTTAATGACAAGCACTGCAGGCGAACTCCTGCTCAGTGTCTGAGTGGCACTGATGCTGTAATGTTTCAGCAGTTTTAGTGCATGCCGTTGGAAACGTCTTAGACTCTGAGTATCAGACATTGTCAGCAGGTTAGATAACAGTTTTTTAAACTTTCTACACTGAAGTATGGATATTGAAGCAGTCAGGACTGTTTGCAGAGTTTTGCTGACACTTTTGGGAAGCTTTAGAATCTGAAGCTGCTTTGAGTTAAAGAAGCAGAGCTCTGTGTGCTGAGACGATGCCAACTCATGTCTAACAGCTGAGTGCCTGCAGCTGGTTGATGGATTCCTTGTTTTTCTGCACAAAAATAGCTGTAATAACAGGGACCATATCATTTTCACCCATGAGGACTCAAAAATAAGTGTCGAAAATGTCAAAAGCACTTGTTTTGAATGCAGCAGTTATGTCTATCCAGCACGGCGCCCTCTGTGAATGGACTAACCACTCTGACCCTGAACGCCAGCCTGTAGCGATCCTCCATCAGCGTCTGACCCTCGTCTAGAACTTTAGAACGATCCATAACGTTCCGATGTTTATAAAACCAGCAGGTCGTTCTCTGCAGGGCCATTGATCGAGCCGTGGCCCGGTTTCTCTGCTGCTGATGGGAATGTGGGTCAGTGCATGGTGGCATCAGGGCTCTGTCAATATTTCAGCATTCTCTCCATCTGAGCCCTCACGGTCGAGTCTCTCTCCCTACCAGAGCCTCCACAGCATGATCTGACGCCCCTAGTAAGAGCCTCCATAGCCAGGTCTCTCCACCCATTGGAGCCTCCTAGGTAGGATCAGCTTCCCCAGTAGGAGCCTCTATAGTCCAGTAAGCCCCCCCCCCCAGAGATCGGTCTGGTCCTCGACATGTGTTGCTGTAAATCAGCTTCGTTTCCTCCACGCTGACCTTAATTACCTTTCCATACTGCAGGAACAACCGGTGTTCAGCTCAGGCTTTATGTTCTGGAGTCTGTGCTGGGTGCTGTGTGTGCATGTGTGTGTGTGTGTGTGTGTGTGTGTGTGTGGAGAGTGTGTGTTGTGTAGTTGTGTAGCTGCTGGTTGTGAACATTTAGACAGGAAGTGTGACAGTCTTCACCTGCAGGAGCTCTGACGGGTTCTGCTCCAGTCTGAGACTAGAAGACCCACCTGGTGGTTTCATGTTTCTGTGAGCTGAAGGATTACTGGACTCTAGTGGGTCAAGAGGATGAGCTTGGCATTTTTTTTTTACCTTTGACCTTTCAGAATGTACTCGGCTCAGCCTCCAGTCAGAACGAGCATTTATGCAAAGTTTAAGAAGTTCTCTCCATCACAGCAAGGGATGAAAATTAGGTCTGTTGACGTTGACCTTTGACCTCTAAAATCAAATCGACATGGACTATAGATGTGGCTGTAAGCTGGATAGTCGGCTGTCATTCTTGACCCACGATGAGGCTGTCGGTTTCTTATCCTGTAACCGGAGATGTCAGACTTTAATGAGAGTATTAGAGGACGTCCCCCTGCCTGTTTGTCTGCAGAGCCTTTATCAGACACCACTCCCACCACTACAGCAGCCCTAACGAGGGGGAGTGGTTTCTGTCTGTGAACATTCACGGTGGTCACATGCAGATAAAAATGCAAACGTAGTCTGCAAAATCAGGCGAGAGGCCATCCTGCTGTAGAGTCTGAAATCTGTCCGCTCAGCTGAGAGAGGAGTGGATCTCCTCTTTATCTCAGCTGCTAACTGTTAGCATGCTGCTAACGCTAGTCTGTTGAGGATGTGCAGCTGGGCGGAAACTGTAAACAGGCACGCAGGAAGAATTGCAAAATAAAATCTGATGTACATCGATGGATTGTTACACCCCTACTAAGCTGTCCAGAGGCTGTCAGGTTTTACTCACATGTTAGCGTTGGGTGGACAAATTCAGCTCAGGGTTAACAAAGACACACAAAGGCTGGTGGTGCTAGTGTGGCAGTATGTTAGCCACATTCTGAACACCAAAGTGGCGTTGTCTGCAGCCATAATTTGCATTTAAGGGGACTGATGTATTCCCTCGAGATAAAACCATCCATCTTTGGTAGCTCCTGAAACCCTCTGCCTGCTGGCTCAGTCTGTAACGGTGGCTGTAACATGGAGTCTGACCTCCGTATTAGTTTCAGTTTCAACCAGAGAGCGGAGTTAACTTTAACCTGGTGTTTATGTTCTGAAATTCAGCTCATGTTTCCCTGATAGAGCAGTAAACATCCTGATTCTCAGACTGACGATCTGGACTTAAACTAGTGCACATATCAGCAGGTATTTTTGAGGCTTTCCTCCTCTGTTTCTTTTAGAATCCTCTCCCACATGTGGATGAGTCCTTAAAAACAATACCTGAGTAAAGGAACCTTTGTCTGAACACAGAATAAACGGGACACGGCTGTTTCTGCACGTGTGCTGTGCAGCGTGGACCCGCCCACAGGGCTGCAGGAGTCTGGAACCCGTTCTCCCGGTTCACTGGAATTACCCTGAAGGATGATGAAGATGATGATGATGAGGCGTGGTACAATAAAGTTTAAACCGTTGACCATGAGCATCTCTGCAGACGTCACCCTGAAAAGACTGGATCTGTGGATCTCTTCAAGTTTGAATCTGTTATTCAGATTAATAATATATTTCCATGTCATGAAGGTTTAAGCTGACAGGTAAACATCAGACTCATTTATAGGATTTCAACCCTGCAGAGAAACTTCAGTGGGTGATGTTCTATGAATCTGGCTGATGCATGAATTTAGGGAATAAGAAAAAGAAGCTGTTCAAAAAAAGGTTGAACTGTGATTTTCCTGGGTCCTAAAACAGTATTTAGTTTAGCTTTAAAACTACTTTATGACCTTTTATAAAAAAGATTGCAATAATCTGGTTTATTTCCCAGTCAAAAGGCACTGGTTTGGTTATAAGAATTATTTTTTTATAATGATGCCATCGATACTCTGTGAGAGAGAGTTTCACAAAGAGTACCACAATTTGAGTTGCGATGATATTAGAGAAAAATCTAACAGCAGGACAGCTGTTTGTTAGAACGGCAAAGGTAAAATGACCTCCTCGCCACCTTAAGGTGGTAAATTTAACCATCCAGTGTCTACAGAGGGCTGTGAGGCTGCCAGTCATCAGTCTGCAGGCTGGGATTAAAGGAAAACTATCGGGGACCAGACCAGTCCAGGGTGTACCCCACCTCTCACCCTGTGCCAGCTGGGATAGGCTCCAGTCCCCAGGCGACCCCCAATGGGATAAGTGGTATAGGAAATGGATGGATGAATGGATATTAAAAATCAGGAGACGTGTCCGTCTCTGTCCTCTATCCATCTGTAACAGACACTGACGTTGAAGGAAAACTATCAGGGACCAGGAGTGTCCGTCTCTGTCCTCTGCAGTATCAACCAGGCTTCCATCCTGTTTGATTTGAACTGATTGTGTATCAAAGGTCACATTCTGTCAGCACCTCCAAGTCTGGTTCTTTGCCAGAAGGACCGTTGTGGTGAAGAGGGAGCTGAGCCTGAAGGTAAAACTCTCAATCTACCGGTCGATCTACCTCCCAGCCTTCACCTGTGGTTATGAACTCTGGGTAATAACTGAAAAAATGAGATCGCGGATACAAGCAGCCGAAATGAGTGTCTCAGGGAAGAGGGATGTCTGGGTTGACTTTCTCAACCTGCTGCCATCAGATCCGACCCTGGATAAGAGGAGGAAGATGGATGGATGGATGGATGGAGGTCACACTCTGTGACTAGCCTGCTGCAGACTGCTGGTTGTTGAACGTGAAGCTTTGACTTCTCCTCAGGTTGTGGTGTTCATCAGCAGTTTGACCCAAAAATGTGAGATTTGAGTGACTTCTTCCTCCCATCATCCATACTCTAAGAAGAGCCCCAGTTCCCAGCAGTCTGTTGGACAGACATGAAGCTTCTAGTTCAGGGTCAGGTCAGCTGACGGTGCTCTTTAATGCTGCATCTTCACAACCAGAATGTGAGCGACTGAATCCCTGTTAGTTCATGGAGAAACAGGGTGAATGTCATCTCTCTCTCCTGCTCTCTCTCTACACTTCCCTGAATATTTCCTGTATTCTCACATCAGCTTCACACAGAAAGTTTAGAGTGAGGACAGCAGGAAAACTCTGGGCTAAAACAGCATGGTGCTCACTGACAGTGTGATAAAAGTCTGAGGTTTGTGCTGATGCTAGGAGCTCTAAAATGATCTGAAAACGCCATAATGATGGCGTTACAGTGAGAGATGAATTAACTTCCTCAGCTCTGTTAGTTAGAAGAGTCAGGTATTCACCACGACTTCAGATTTCTAAGTAGACTAGATTTTTAAGTATTAATTTCCCTCCTGGTGTTGTTGGAGGTGTAAATCTGCTCCCTGAGCTCTGCTCGTCTTCACGCGGTGTCTGGTGTCTCCTGAACAAAGGCTTACGGCGAGAAAAGGTCGACTTTCAAATGCCCGCTGCTCTTTCTATTGTTCTGGGGAAACGTTAGGATGGAGCAGGTCCCTGAGTCTGGTTTCACCTTTTTTTCATCTGAAAAGAGAAAATAGCTGAGAGCTGCTTTTGTTCAGAGGAGAGGAGGGGGCGGGGCCTGTGCTGGTTTGATTAAACCGTGAGGAGGCGTTCCTGTTGGCTCGAGGGCCGTCCTCATACAGATTTCTTTATTTCTGTGTGAGTTTCAGACGATCCGGATTCGGGACAGGGCAACAAAAGGCCAGAAAACTAAGTGGTACTAATGAAAATCATCTGGAGGAGCATTTTACATCTAGTCAAGTTAATCATCAAGAGACCAGTAACATGACTGGGTATAAAAGGAGCCTTTTAGAGAGGCAGAGTCCCTCAGAAGTAAAGATGGGCAGAGATTCACCAAGCTGTGAAAAACATGAGACTTTGAATCTCCTCCATCTACAGTCCATAATATCATCAAAGATTCAGAGAATCTGGAGAAATCTCTGAGAGCAAGGGACAAGGCTGAAGGGGCCCTCAGGGGCCCTCAGGGGCCACTGCATTAAAAACAGACATGATTCTGTAGTGAAATCACTGCATGGGCTCAGGAACATTGCAGAAATCATCGTCTGCCATCCACCAATGACAGATAAAGCTGGATCATGGAGAGCAGAAGCCATATGTGAACAGGATCCAGAAACACCGTGGTCCGTCTTCTCTGGACCAAAGCTCATTTAACATGGACTGAGGAAACATGGAAAACTGTTCTGTGGTCAGAGGAAACCACAGATGCCGTGTCCTGTGGACTGAAGGGGAGAGGGAGCATCCAGCTGGTTCTCCTGGCTCAGGTCTAAAGCCTGCATCTCTGATGGTATGGGGTTGCATTAGTGCCTATGGCGTGGGCAGCTCTAACATCTGGAAAGGAACTATCAATGCTGAGAAGTAGAGAGAGCTTTTAGAGCAACATGAGAGCTGTCAATCAAACCCTGGGGGCGGACCAAACAACAGGATGAACTTCTAAAAAAGGTGTCTCTCTGTTTTTATTCAGAGTGAGAACAAGAACCGATGTCAGTCCAACCTCACTGCAGGCTTCTGGATCAAACCAGCCACCGTAGTCAGTCAGACATGTTAGAAACCACAGACAGACCTAAGGGATCACATCAGTGTCTTTTTTTCCCCTCATCAGGCCGCTGTCTGTCTGACAAATATCACAGAAGTTATGGGCCTCCAGGGTTTCACACACACACACTATACTGGGCATCACTCTCAGGTAGGAGATCAGTGATCAATATATTGATTTGGTATGGGAAGGTTTTGGGCTCGTTCTGTCCTCCCCCCTCCTCTCTTTGCCTCTGAACTCTGAGCTGGCTGTAATCAGATGTGGCGGCTAGGTTTTACTGTGGGTGAAGCACAAACAAGTCCCTGCTCCACAGGTGGTTGGTGGTTAGCTGTCGCTTCCTGTCTGATGTGTGTACAGAGCTGCTGATTGGAGGATAGCTTTCACTGGCAGAGAACATGGGTGTTGGCAGCAGCAGAAAGCCGTGCCTGACTGACGCTGTGAGGAACGAGGCTTTCGGTCTTACATCTCATCAGGAACGTAGCTGCTTTTATTGGGTAGGATAGGGTTAACTCTTACTCTACCTCAGGTCTACCACCCTGCTGGACATCTCTATTGCTTTCTTCTGTTTTGGGACAGAGACTACAACTCTGGGGTCTGGGGTTTGTCTACATTTCATCTTCACAGATTTATTTATAAAGAAGTGGAGCAATCAAGGATTAATAAAGTCTCCACTGGCTCTGTCCCTTACTGTGACTCCTACATGGTGCTGCTGAGCATGCTCAGTATGTCCCTCTTGAACCTCCTGAGCTTTTGTTTGGAGTACATTTTTATTTTCTCCCCATTATTTGGGATAAATACGGTCTGAGAAGTTAAAATATCAGTCTTGTCGTTGAACAGAAGTTTCTTGAAAATATTCCTCTTCAAAAGCCACAAAATTAAAAAAAAAAAAATCTTTGAAAATTCTTTAACATATTTTTAAAGTATCTAATGAAAAGTACCCAAATATTTCTTTAGATAGTCCTCAAATCTTTCAGTGTAAATTCCAATAAAAAATCCCCCAAAAAATCCACGCAAATTCCTGAAAAAATTTCAAGCAAATTCCCCAAACATTAAAGTAAATTCCCCCTTAAATTTCTTGGCAAATGTAAAAAAACATTCTCCAAATTCCATGAAAATGATGGAAACAACCCAAACCCCCTAAAGTTTTCTAAGAAAAGTCCTGAAAATTTCAAAGGACAATCTTGAACCCCAAAATCCTAATCCAGTCCCCCCAAAATTTGGTAATAATTTTTTAATATTCCCATGAAAATGCATTAAAAAAATTAAAATAAATTTAAAGCCATGAAACTCTCCAAAATATACAAACATATCCTCTTAATTTCATTAAAAAAATATTTTGATAACTTTAAAGCAAATTCCCTAAAATATCCAAACAGCAAATTATCCCAGCATTTCAAGCAAACACTGTAAACTTGAATAAACATTCTGGACGTTTTTACATCAGTTCTTTTACCAAAAATGATTGCTCTAATGTAGGAAAGCCAAAATGTCCTCAGATGTGGATGCAGGGTCTCAGGGGTTAAATGGATGGTTGGTTTTGGATCTTCTGCTGTTTGGTCACATGATCACACTGCCTTAGATCAGATTGAGACTTACGGGGATAAGGATTGTTACCCACAGGATTTTTTAAATTCAAGATTGTTTACTCAGATGTACAAACCCAATTCCAAAAAAGCTGGGACGATGTGCAAAATGTGAATAAAAACAAAACATATTTGTCTGTTTTAGAGGAAAACAAACTGGCTCAGTCTGAGGAATGATGCTGATATGATGTTAAAAACAGGAGATGTATGAGATAATCGCTGCCTCTGTTCATCCTGATATGAAATTTAAATCCATCCTATAAATAGACCACGTGTATGAAAATAACAGTGAGAGGAGACAAAGGCTGTTTGTTGTAGTTGTCGCCCACATTGTCTTCACATTTCTGCACGAGTCAGATGTTTGTACAGACGAGCTGAGGACAGACGTCTGCTGAGAGAAGAGGAGCCGACAAACCGTTCAGTCTCTTAAAGCAGGACTGATTCTAAATGAGGAGTGAGGGGAATTAGAGAGAGCTAGGAGTAGAGACGAGCACCAGGCCAGGTAAACGGGCTCATACAGGTGCATCTGAAAATTAGATCTACTTCAGAAAGTAACATTTTCATATATTCCAGATTCTTTTCAAAGTGAAATGTTTAAAGGCTTTTATATTTCAATCTTGATGATTACGGCTTAAAGCTCTTCCACTCTAAACTCCACTACCTCAGGTTATTAGAATATTGTGGAAAGATCCAGTCCTCAAAGGTTTCCTTCATCCTCTCACTCTGGTTCAGTCCACACAACCACGATCATGAGGAAGACTGCTGACTGGACTATAGACCAGACGACAGTCACTGACATCCTCCACAAGGAGGGTAAGCCACAGAAGGTCAAGAACTTAGGGGAGCTTCAGGACTGAACTGAGTCTGGAGTCAGTGGATCAAGGGCCACCTCACAGACAGGTCCAGGAGATGGACTACAAGTGTGGAGTTCTCAGAGCCACAGGTGACATCAGAGTCTCTCCTGGGCTATGGAGAAGAACTGGTCCTGTTTTCATTTGTAAATCCAGGTCCCAGAGTCTGGAGGGGGATCAGAGAGGTCCAGAATCCTTCTTGGAGTCCAGTCTCCACAGTCAGTGACGGTTTGGAGTCCATGTCATCTGCTCGTCCACTGGTCTTTATCAAGTCCAGAGTCCACGCTGTTCCAGCTTTATGGAGATCCTCATTCATTTCCACCTGGCCACCGTGAAGCCAAAACTACCAGAAACTGGTTTACTGACCATGGCGTTACTACCCACGACAGTTACAAATGCAACATCATAAAAGCTATGAATGCCTAACCTTCAAAGTTATGAACGCCAACCCTGAAAGTTGGATCGGTAACTAGTATTCCCCACTATGACGATGTCACTGGGAATCAGTGAAGCTGAATGTATAAATCTAAACTGAGCTAGCTGCTCTGTATGTAAAGCTGTGACTCCGCTGTTGTCTGTGGCTTTGTCGGGTAGCTCTCTCTCTGAAAACATCATGAAGTTTAAGAAACTGATGAAACTTTTCCTTGCTGGTAGTTTGGACTGAGTAGCTGCTGCTGGATCAGTGGAGGTTTCATTGTGTGTCATGAGCTCATGGCTCTGAAATCCCCAAACTCTGCTAATGCTAACACTAATGCTCTCATATGTTCTGCCTGAGGCCAGAGGACCTTGAAGAATTCTTAATTAGGGATTATTGAAACAGAAGATCCCTGTCATTAAGGATATTACTCTTTAGGTTTTACTGAACATTAGACCTGACAGTTTTTTTTAGATAAACATACACTTTATTGACATGAACAGTACTGTCTACCACGTATGGCTGATGTAAATCCACTGATAAATCTTAAACCCGCTCTCTTGCCCGGCCCTGACGTCCTCACTGATTGTGTGGGTTGTTGGATGTTTGAGACATGCCTCAGCACAGCGACCACGACAACTGGCTCTGCCGCATTTCTCTGAGTGTTAAACAGAAACCATCTGAAACACAAACACACACTTCAGACATATTAACACACAAAATATGAAGGAAACATGTCTGTTAAACTTTTATTGTCAGGGTTAAAAAAAAAGGAGTCCAGCATTGAGAGCAGCGTGTGGATACCTGATATGTGTTGGTCTTTGTCAGGTTGATTTCCTGTTCACTACAACATTATTCTGTTAACGCTCCTTCATACATGGCGTCGTGTCACCCTCTGATGACCTGAGGTGTGGACTACGGCTGTGACATAGTGTTGATACCATGATGAGATGATAAGAATGAGAATCAGGAGGTTTTGTATTTTAGCTGAAGCTGTGTGTGTCCTTGTTCCTGTTTGGGCCGACCTGTTCTACGTGCTCGACGCTCCTCTGGAAGTAGACTCAGCGTGGATCTGGAGCACAGAGGATGGGCACTTCTGGCACACGCCGCAGACAGACTGAGAGACTGATCGTAAGGGGCGACTTGCTGCAGGGTGCATTTAAAGAAGAGGGTGACAAAGACAGCGAAGAGTGTTTTTCTCTCTGGATACCAACAAGGCTGGTTAACAATGTAGTTAAATACAAAACTGAAGAAATTCCCAGAAGCCTAAGGTGCCTGCAGACTACCAGACTAATCTCTGCTGACTGTGTGGCTCTTAATGTTGTGTAGCTGCTCTCAGTGTTGTGTAGCTGTGTTGGTGTGTAGCTGCTGACAGTGTTGTGTAGCTGTGTTGGTGTGTAGCTGCTCTCAGTGTTGTGTAGCTGTGTTGGTGTGTAGCTGCTCTCAGTGTTGTGTAGCTGTGTTGGTGTGTAGCTGCTGACAGTGTTGTGTAGCTGTGTTGGTGTGTAGCTGCTGACAGTGTTGTGTAGCTGTGTTGGTGTGTAGCTGCTCTCAGTGTTGTGTAGCTGTGTTGGTGCGTAGCTGCTGACAGTGTTGTGTAGCTGTGTTGGTGTGTACCTGCTCTCAGTGTTGTGTAGCTGTGTTGGTGCGTAGCTGCTGACAGTGTTGTGTAGCTGTGTTGGTGTGTAGCTGCTCTCAGTGTTGTGTAGCTGTGTTGGTGTGTAGCTGCTCTCAGTGTTGTGTAGCTGTGTTGGTGTGTAGCTGCTCTCAGTGTTGTGTAGCTGTGTTGGTGTGTAGCTGCTGACAGTGTTGTGTAGCTGTGTTGGTGTGTAGCTGCTCTCAGTGTTGTGTAGCTGTGTTGGTGTGTAGCTGCTCTCAGTGTTGTGTAGCTGTGTTGGTGTGTAGCTGCTCTCAGTGTTGTGTAGCTGTGTTGGTGTGTAGCTGCTCTCAGTGTTGTGTAGCTGTGTTGGTGTGTAGCTGCTCTCAGTGTTGTGTAGCTGTGTTGGTGTGTAGCTGCTCTCAGTGTTGTGTAGCTGTGTTGGTGTGTAGCTGCTCTCAGTGTTGTGTAGCTGTGTTGGTGTGTAGCTGCTCTCAGTGTTGTGTAGCTGTGTTGGTGTGTAGCTGCTGACAGTGTTGTGTAGCTGTGTTGGTGTGTAGCTGCTGACAGTGTTGTGTAGCTGTGTTGGTGTGTAGCTGCTCTCAGTGTTGTGTAGCTGTGTTGGTGTGTAGCTGCTGACAGTGTTGTGTAGCTGTGTTGGTGTGTAGCTGCTGACAGTGTTGTGTAGCTGTGTTGGTGTGTAGCTGCTGACAGTGTTGTGTAGCTGTGTTGGTGTGTAGCTGCTCTCAGTGTTGTGTAGCTGTGTTGGTGTGTAGCTGCTCTCAGTGTTGTGTAGCTGTGTTGGTGTGTAGCTGCTGACAGTGTTGTGTAGCTGTGTTGGTGTGTAGCTGCTCTCAGTGTTGTGTAGCTGTGTTGGTGTGTAGCTGCTCTCAGTGTTGTGTAGCTGTGTTGGTGTGTAGCTGCTCTCAGTGTTGTGTAGCTGTGTTGGTGTGTAGCTGCTGACAGTGTTGTGTAGCTGTGTTGGTGTGTAGCTGCTCACAGTGTTGTGTAGCTGTGTTGGTGTGTAGCTGCTGACAGTGTTGTGTAGCTGTGTTGGTGTGTAGCTGCTCTCAGTGTTGTGTAGCTGTGTTGGTGTAGCTGCTGTCAGTGTTGTGTAGCTGTGTTGGTGTGTAGCTGCTGACAGTGTTGTGTAGCTGTGTTGGTGTGTAGCTGCTGACAGTGTTGTGTAGCTGTGTTGGTGTGTAGCTGCTCTCAGTGTTGTGTAGCTGTGTTGGTGTAGATGCTCTCAGTGTTGTGTAGCTGTGTTGGTGTGTAGCTGCTCTCAGTGTTGTGTAGCTGTGTTGGTGTGTAGCTGCTCTCAGTGTTGTGTAGCTGTGTTGGTGTGTAGCTGCTCTCAGTGTTGTGTAGCTGTGTTGGTGTGTAGCTGCTCTCAGTGTTGTGTAGCTGTGTTGGTGTGTAGCTGCTCTCAGTGTTGTGTAGCTGTGTTGGTGTGTAGCTGCTGACAGTGTTGTGTAGCTGTGTTGGTGTGTAGCTACTCTCAGTGTTGTGTAGCTGTGTTGGTGTGTAGCTGCTGACAGTGTTGTGTAGCTGTGTTGGTGTGTAGCTGCTCTCAGTGTTGTGTAGCTGTGTTGGTGTGTAGCTGCTGACAGTGTTGTGTAGCTGTGTTGGTGTGTAGCTGCTCTCAGTGTTGTGTAGCTGTGCTGTTGTGATGTCGTTCCTGGTACGAGCAGACACTTCAGATGGAGGAGTGGAGGGTGCGTTTGTTTTCTACACCACAGAATGAAGCCAAAGATGAACAGTTGGTCTAGAGGTCTAACCTCAGCTGTATTTAATCATCTATAGTAATAAAATAGATGTAGGCTATGTGACCATCATAAACTCATTCATAATATTAAAATAGATAATAATGATAATAATAATATCTTGAATTTAAGTAGCGCCTTTCAAGAAACCCAAGGACGCTTTACAGGAACACATAGACATGGACAAACTATGACTACTAGATGTATGTGTCCATCATAGAGTCCACAGGAAGTGCCTTAAGTGTTGCAGGAATCACTGAAATGTTTGAAACATGTGTGGAGTTAATTTCAGCCGGCTGATGCTGAGGGATCTGATTTCAGCCCGTCTCTCATTCCTGCATGTTTCAGTCTGAAACATGCAGCATTTTCAACATTTCAAAATGTTCTCAATCTTCTGATACCAACTAATTTAAAACGGTGTGATCTCTTATTTGAATAAATTCAGACAAAAAGAAACAGAAAACACAGAAGCTTTAGGATCAACTCGGCAGCTGTTGAGGTTTTAATATCAAAGCTAGAGTTTTGTTTGTGAGACATTCAGGTGGTGACAGGAGAGCTTTTGGCTGATTCATCCCTCTCCTACACACCTGACACAAGAAACTAATGCTTGGTTAGAGTACTCTAAGGATGCAGGCCCCGCCCCTTTCTGGGGGAAACATTCCATAGAAATAAACAGCAGTCAGGGGGAAAGTTTAGGTCATTAGGGATTTAAAAGCTTAAAATATGAAAACTGTACGGTTACAGTTATTGAGAGTCAAAACCCAATGGCCAGTGAGATAAACATGGAAAGCAGGAAGTCACGTTGCACTGCTCTTATTCATTGGAACTGACCCATCAGTGTCCTGTCCTCAGCTCCTTCAGATAGCCAGATGCCTGAGTTAATACTAAGTTTACAGGTTGGTGGACCTTTGTTATGGCCATTGTCTACAGTTAACACCAACCAGAAACCTCCGGGTCCTTTCCAGCTTGGTTCAGAAATCCATTATGGTCAGAATAGGTCATGTCTGTAGAACACGGACTAGAGGGGGGATCAGGGTTTTAATAATTCATCTGTTTTGGTTTTAAGGATGTGAGTGATGCATACTTAGGGGTGTTGCTGACTAGCTAGCATGTGGTAGCTGTTAGTCAGGAGGCTTCAGACCTCAGCTCAGCCTCTTTGTGGTCTTTCAGGGGGGATTGGTAGTCCTGCTTATTCCAGCCAGACAATGCTAAGGCAAACTGCACGAGTAAGGCACGCCTTCACAGTAAAAGACCGCTATGGCTGGGCCAGGGAGCGTATCACAACTATCATCCTAGAGTGCAGGATGATTCTGATGGCAACGAGCTGCAGGAAAAGTTGAAATAAGCATACCAAGCTTCAGTTTCAGTCAGAGACACCACCTGAACTGGTGCATTTACAGAAACAGTGTGTTAGTGGATCTCTCTCACATGCACAGATGCTGTTTATAGGGATGCACAATATTGGATTTTTGCTGATATTCCCAGACTAATTTTAGCCGAAACTAAAACAAACATACCTTTTTTATGGTAAAAAACACCAGGGGTCTCTGTCAGAGAGAGGCTGAGAGAGGAGTGGGGGGGGGTGTTAGACCGTGTGGTAGCTGTTTTTTGTTTGGGGCTTTATTCTAAATGTTCAGGGTTCACAGCGGGGCCCCTTGAGTAATTGTGGCCCTAGACAACCTCTACCTGATGGAGTAGCTATATTTATGGCTGATTTATGATTTCTACTGCTCTGACTGAAGTTTCCTCGGTGGTTGGAGAGCTGAAGTGTCAGACGTCCTCGGTGTGAAGAGGAGCTCGTCTCTGCTCTCGGTGGCGAGGATCTGTCCTGATGAACTTTGTTCTGTTCATTGTGACTGAGTCAGGCTGTGGATGTGGAGTGTATTGTGTGTCAGAGCGGTCGATGGTGACGTCTGCTTGGACCGGGTCTGGCTCTGACCACGGAGCGGACACATAACCTAGTTCACATCTCTGTGTGAACTCCCTGACCCGTAGAGCTTCTGTTTGTGTCTGAGAACGTTTACAATGATTCAAATGTCATTTTAACATTTGTTTCTGCTCTGTAAGAGTCTCTAATGCTTTCATAATGAGCTGCAGGGATCTGTCTTTGTGAACAGTCATGTTTCTGTTCCACATTTCTACACAGACGTCCAGGTTCCTGTGGGTGTGACACTGCAGCATCTGCAAATAGGATCTCTCCTACGGTTTTATTTAGAGTTCAATAAAAAAGTGCCGTATTTAATGACCCCAGGCTGATAAATAAATGAAAACAACGTGCACATTCCTGAAACAGACATGTTTGATTCACTCAGCAGCTGTAGCACAAAGAGACTCCGTGGCACTATAAAACAGATCCAGAGACAGGCCCTTTGTTAGTGATTTTAACGCCAAACCAAAATGTTTGAACACCAAGGACACTCCAGAGGCTGCCCAACCAATCATCATGGCCGATGTGATGGTGTTAGGAGGAAGAGGGGCGGGTCTAAATCAGTCTTTTGTCAGATTTACGTGCTAAAGTTGCTGCAACAGAAAGAGAGGAGCTGGAATGTTTCCTGCCATTTTTGGTCTTTAAAGACATACACTTCCAGACTAGAGGTGATATGTTTCTGGGTTGTGCACTGTTTTTGCACCAAAAGGACTCCCATAAGGATTTTCATACAGATAACTTTTTATTAGGGCTGTTTGTCATCTTCTGTGACCTGGCACACTAGTGTGTCATGAGAGATGGTCAGGTGTGCCGTGAGAAATGTCCAATTTTGATTGATTCATCTAGACAAAAACATTTATTTGGAGTTGCTGTAAAGGATGAATTAGACCCAGTCTTGTTGGGCATCCATGCTCGCACCAGGACAAAAGTGAGCAGCTCCCATGTATTTAATATCAGGACTAAAGCTCTGACTAAAAATGTTAAACTAAGATTGTTCTACTAGAAACACTGCACTGACGCTGGACTGAGGCTAGACTGAGGCTGGACTGAGCCTAAACTATGACAAGGGATTTCTGGTCCAAAAATCCCCTGGAGATGTTCAAGGCTATTATAATGAATATCAGGTCTATAAATCCACCTGTAAATGTTCTAGGCTATTGTAATGAATATCAGGTCTATAAATCCACCTGTAAATGTTCTAGGCTATTATAATGAATATCAGGTCTATAAATCCACCTGTAAATGTTCTAGGCTATTATAATGAATATCAGGTCTATAAATCCACCTGTAAATGTTCTAGGCTATTGTAATGAATATCAGGTCTATAAATCCACCTGTAAATGTTTCAGGCTATTGTAATGAATATCAGATCTATAAATCCACCTGTAGATGTTCTAGGCTATAATGATAATATCAGGTCTATAGATACACCTGTAGATGTTCTAGGCTATTATAATGAATATCAGGTCTATAAATCCATCTGTAGATGTTCTAGGCTATAATGATAATATCAGGTCTATAGATACACCTGTAGATGTTCTAGGCTATTATAATGAATATCAGGTCTATAAATCCACCTGTAGATGTTCTAGGCTATAATGATAATATCAGGTCTATAGATACACCTGTAGATGTTCTAGGCTATAGTGATAATATCAGGTCTATAGATACACCTGTAGATGTTCTAGGCTATTATAATGAATATCACGTCTATAAATCCACCTGTAGATGTTCAAGGCTATTATAATAAATATCAGGTCTTTAAATCCACCTGTAGATGTTCTAGGCTATTATTATGAATAGCAGGTCTATAAATCCACCTGTAGATGTTCTAGGCTATTTTAATGATTTTCAGCTCTATAAATCCACCTGTAGATGTTCTAGGCTATTATTATGAATATCAGGTCTATAAATCCACCTGTAGATGTTCAAGGCTATCATAATGAATATCAGGTCTATGCATCCACCTGTAGATGCTCAAGGCTACATTAATGCATAGCAGGTCTATCAATTCACCTGTAGATGTTCTAGGCTATTATGATGAATATCAGGTGTATAAATACACCCGTAGACATTCTAGGCTACTATAATGCATAGCAGGTCTATAAATCCACCTTTAGTTTTCTAGGCTATTATAATAATATCATGTCTATAAATCCACCTAGAGATGTTCTAGGCTATTATAATAATATCAGGTCTATACATCCACCTGTAGACGTTCTAGGCTATTATAATGAATATCAGGTCTGTAAATCCGCCTGTAGACTTTCCCGGCTACTAAATGAATATCAGGTCTTTAAATCCACCTAGAGACGTTCTAGGCCACTAAATTAATACAATACACTACAATACAAGAACTTTATTTATCCCCGAAGGGACATTCAATCGTCTGGGGTTCTCATCTGTTTACTGTAGAATTCTAAAGTCTAACAGCTGATGGTATAAAAGATTTTCTAAATCTTTCTGTCCTGCAGCGCAGGGATAGGAGCCGTCCACCACAGTTGTTTCTTTGCTCACTGAGGGAGATATGAAGTGGATGATCCATGTCTCTCAGAATGGCCTCTGCCTTTCTCAGTGCGCGTCTCTCCTCCTCATCCTCCAATGACTTCAATTTGATTCTGACCACAGAGCCAGCTTTTTTTAACCAGTTTGTTCAGACGCCTTGCATCCTTGTGTTTTCCACTGCCTCCCCAGCAGACTGCAGCATAAAACAGAACACTTGCCACCACAGACTGATAAAACATCTGCAGCATCTTACTGCAGATGTCTATTGATCGGAGTCTTCTGAGGCAAAAGAGGCGGCTCTGCCCCTTTTTGTAGATGAAGTCTATGTTTTTAGACCAGTCCAACTTATTATCCAGGCGTACACCTAAATATTTATACGATGTCACCACCTTGATGTCCACGCCACAAGTGTTCACCGGCCGAAGAGGGGGTTTGGATCTGCGGAAATCTATGATCAATTCTTTTGTCTTTGAGGTGTTGAGTAGGAGACAGTTTTTGTGACTCCAGTCACTGAAGGCACTTATCAGATCCTTGTATGCAGGACTCAGTGCTGTATTTGAAGTCTGCTGTATACAGTGTGAACAGGAATGGAGCCAGGACTGTCCCTTGTGGAGCCCCTGTACTGCTCATTAATGTCCCAGAAACACAGTTCCCGAGCCTGACAAACTGTGGCCTTCCTGTCAGGTAATCTGTGATCCAGGAAACACAGGAAGGATCCACTCCCATCTCCGTGAGCTTGTCTTTGAGTATGGTGGGTTGGATGGAGTTGAATGCGTTTGAAAAATCAAAGAACATGGTTCTCACATAAATGCCAGGTTCCTCCAGATGAGACAGGGCACGATGAAGCATGAAGAGGATGGCATCATCCTCTCCAATGTGTTCTTTGTATGCAAACTGCAGGGAATCAAGTTTGTCTTTGACCTCAAGCCTCTGTAGGCGAAGAATCAGCCGCTCCAGAGTTTTCATGATGTGTGAGGTAAGGGCAATAGATCTGTAGTCATTTAGTTCAGCCGGACATTTGATTTTTGGTACCGGTACAATACAGGATGTTTTCCATAGAGCAGGCACCCACCCCAGCTGTAGACTCAGGTTGAAGATCCTGTGGAGAGGTTGACACAGTTGTGCAGCACAGTCTTTAAGCAGCCTTGGACACACACCATCTGGGCCAGCTGCCTTCTCAGAGCAAAGTCTCCCAAGCTCCAACCTCACCCCTGTCTCTGTGACAGAGAAGGGTACAGGTGCTAGAAGGGAAGTGGCTGCAGCTGTGGAGACATGTGTAGGAGAAGGAGAAGGAGAAGCTATAGTGGAGATTTCCATATGTTGAGGGGTAGAAGGAGGAGCAGCAGTGGAAGTAGGTGTGTCCACAGTGTCAAATCTGTTGAAGAACAGGTTGAGTTCATCAGCTCTTGCCACATCACGCTCTATTGGCTCCCTTTTCTTTTTATTGTTGTGTCCAGAGATGGTACTGATTCCTCTCCACACATCACGGATGTTAATGTGTTGAAAATTCCTCTCTATCTTCTTTTTGTATTCTTTCATTTTGTATCCACCTGTAGACGTTCTAGGCTGTAATAATGAATATTAGGTCTATACATCCACTCGTAGATGTTCTAGGCTATTATAATGAATATCAGGCCTATAAATCCATCCGTAGATGTTCTAGGCTTTCATAATGAATATCAGGTCTATAAATCCCCCTGTAGATGTTCTAGGCTATCATTATGAATATCACGTCTATACTTCCACCTGTAGATTTTCTAGGCTATTATAATGAATATCAGGTCTATAAATCCACCTGTAGATGTTCTAGGCTATAATAATAATATTAGGTCTATAAATACACCTGTAGATGTTCTGGGCTATCATAATGAATATCAGGTCTATACATCCACCTGTAGACGTTCAAGGCTATTATTATGAATATCAGGTCTATAAATCCACCTGTAGATGTTCTTGGCTATCATAATGAATATCAGGTTAATAAATCCACCTGTAGACGTTCTAGGCTCTAACCTGTTTCCTTGCTGTCTTTCTGCTCTGATCTCCTCTTCTTTGGACTTTTTGCCTGCTCTAATGTCTTCCATATGGCCTCTCTGCCTCTTTTGCCAACATTTCTTTCCCGTTGAATTTTGTCCTCTCTGCGTCTCCCCTGCAGGCCCCCCCCCCACCCCCTCCTGTAAACTGGCACAGGCTTGAGTGTTACAATAACCCACTTCCACTGATGGAAATGTGGGTCGGAAACATGGGCACGGATCTCACGCTACAACTCGCACTGCCAGGAGGAAGAATTGAGCCGTGCCGCCATGTTTCACCCACATTTTCATAGATTTATTGGGCAGTAAGAGGCCATTACTGTACAAGGGGAGGAGACGGGGATAAAAATAGAGGGATGCTATGATATTTATGAACAAAGCCACCACACAGAGGGACAAACAGCCATCAATATTCTGTCTTGTGCTGAATAAAATGTAATAAAAACCTCCGATACAGTTAAAAATGACAGAGGACCCTCTGTAAAGACCACCCTCCTTGGCTGTACACAGATCTTGTCTTCAGGTTTCTCTCAGGTGAAACAACTGAAACATTAGGATGAACTCTATTGATACTGACCTGACGGGATTCTCTGCTAAACTTGTCCTCAGTAAAAGAATAAAGACAACGCTACAGTTTTGGTGTATTTGGAGTTGAAAAACCTGTTTAAAGGGATTTCTGCATACAGATATCAATATGCCGTCGTTTAATACTGTTTACAGCTGTGCCCTGATTCAAATGGAGATCAAACGAGCATCAGCTTCTTTTGGGTCCTGAAAGTAGAGACACTTTAAGACGAGAAGTTTATAAAGCTCCCAGAGGAACAGCGGCAGATGCTGGTCTGAAGCCAGCACCAAAACTCAGCCAGACTAGTCCACATATGATCTGTTTTACAGTCCAGTTTGGTTCAATCCAGTTTTTCAGATGGTGCTTTCAGACAGACACGGTTCTGGTTCTGAATCTGGTTCTGGCTCTGTTCTGGAGTCTCAGAACGGAGCCAGAACCAGTGAATCAGTCCCTGTTGACACCAGTTTAAGCGGAACCAAAGTGAGGGGAAGTTACTCTGCGTTGGGGGGGGTTCTTGAGTTTATTAATCTTTGAACTGGCGTTTGGGTGAACCCAGCCTTCAGCATCTCTTCTGAAAGTTCACATACAACATTCTCTTCCTTGTTCTGCTCTCCAGCTTCACCTGAAATTCTGTTGACGGCCAGATCACTACCAAACATTTAGTCTCCTCAGCAGAACACTTTTCCTGTTCATCTTCACATCCTAGAATAAGACACGCCCACTGATGATGTCACAGTTCCAGAGAAAGAAAAGACTATTTTTTTTGTTCCAGCTGAGAACCAACTTTTCAGGTTCTGAACCTATTTTTTTGTTTTAATGCACTGGTCGGTTCAAAATTTGGTTTGGGAACTAGGAGCAGCATGGAGCCCAGCCAGTCTGAAAGGCTTAACCTAAACCCTGATCTGCCTGGCATTTCCACAGTGGATGTCCATCCAGTCTCATTTGGCTCAGCTCAGTTTTAAGAACTGGTCTTACAGCTCTTCATCTGGTACCAGTCCAGCTTTTTAGTTTTGGGTTAAATGAAACAAAAATGGAAGAAAGGAAACAGGCTCTCAAACAGGAACCAGCTGTTGGCTCATAGAACAACGGATCATTTCTCTTTCTCACAAGATTTCACTGCTAATGCATTCAATTTGTCACATTACAAATGGCTGCTCCAAAATAATATTTCTGTGACAACATTTGATATGTCATCCTCTGAGCTACTTTTAAATTTCTGTGTGGTTGAGTGTAGAATTGAGCAGAATTCATTTTTTAGTACCATTAATTCTTACCGCTGTATATGATATCACCACCAGAGATGGAAAAAGTGCAAGAATTTACTGCAGTAAAAGTTGAATGGTGCTGTTGTGGTGCTGTATGGTGGTGTTGTGGTGCTGTATGGTGGTGTTGTGGTGCGGTATGGTGGTGTTGTGGTGCTGTATGGTGGTGTTGTGGTGCTGCGTGGTGGTGTTTTGGTGTTGAAAGGTGGTTTTTGGTGTTGTATGGTGGTGTTGTGGTGCTGTATGGTGGTTTTGCTGTGCTATATGGTGGTATGGTGGTGTTGTGATGTTGTATGGCGTTGTTGTGGTGCTGTATGGTGGTGTTGTGGTGCTGTATGGTGGTGTTGTGGTGTTTTTTGGTGGTGTTGGTGTTGTATGGTGGTGTTGTGGTGTTGTATGGTGGTTTTGTGGTGTTGTATGGTGGTGTTGTGGTGTTGAATGGTGGTGTTGTGGTGCTGTATGGTGGTGTTGTGGTGCTATTTGTGGTGTTGTGGTGTTGTATGGTGGTTTTGTGGTGTTGTATGGTGGTGTTGTATGGTGGTGTTGTGGTGTTGTATGGTGGTGTTGTGGTGCTGTGTGATGGTGTTGTGGCGCTGTGTGGTGGTGTTGTGTTGCTGTGTGGTGGTGTTGTGGTGCTGTATGGTGGTGTTGTGGTGCTGTGTGGTGGTGTTGTGGCGCTGTGTGGTGGTGTTGTGTTGCTGTGTGGTGGTGTTGTGGTGCTGTATGGTGGTGTTGTGGTGTTGTATGGTGGTTTTGTGGTGTTGTATGGTGGTGTTGTATGGTGGTGTTGTGGCGCTGTGTGGTGGTGTTGTGGTGGTGTTGTGGTGCTGTGTGGTGGTGTTGTGGTGCTGTATGGTGGTGTTGTGGTGCTGTGTGGTGGTGTTGTATGGTGGTGTTGTGGTGCTGTATGGTGGTGTTGTGGTGCTGTGTGGTGGTGTTGTGTTGCTGTGTGGTGGTGCTGTGTGGTGGTGTTGTGGTGCTGTATGGTGGTGTTGTATGGTGGTGTTGTGGTGCTGTATGGTGGTGTTGTGGTGTTTTTTGGTGGTGTTGGTGTTGTATGGTGGTGTTATGGTGGTGTTGTGGTGTTGAATGGTGGTGTTGTGGTGCTGTATGGTGGTGTTGTGGTGCTATTTGTGGTGTTGTGGTGTTGTATGGTGGTTTTGTGGTGTTGTATGGTGGTGTTGTATGGTGGTGTTGTGGTGTTGTATGGTGGTGTTGTGGTGCTGTGTGGTGGTGTTGTGTTGCTGTGTGGTGGTGTTGTGGTGCTGTGTGGTGGTGTTGTGGCGCTGTGTGGTGGTGTTGTGTTGCTGTGTGGTGGTGTTGTGGTGCTGTATGGTGGTGTTGTGGTGTTGTATGGTGGTATGGTGGTTTTGTGGTGTTGTATGGTGGTGTTGTATGGTGGTGTTGTGGTGTTGTATGGTGGTGTTGTGGTGCTGTGTGGTGGTGTTGTGGTGCTGTGTGGTGGTGTTGTGGTGCTGTATGGTGGTGTTGTGGTGCTGTGTGGTGGTGTTGTATGGTGGTGTTGTGGTGCTGTATGGTGGTGTTGTGGTGCTGTGTGGTGGTGTTGTGGTGCTGTGTGGTGGTGTTGTATGGTGGTGTTGTGGTGCTGTATGGTGGTGTTGTGGTGCTGTGTGGTGGTGTTGTGTTGCTGTGTGGTGGTGTTGTGGTGTTGTATGGTGGTGTTTTGGTGTTGTATGGTGGTGTTGTGGTGCTGTATGGTGGTGTTGTGGTGCTGTGTGGTGGTGTTGTGTTGCTGTGTGGTGGTGCTGTATGGTGGTGTTGTGGTGTTGTATGGTGGTGTTGTGGTGCTGTGTGGTGGTGTTGTGGTGCTGTGTGGTGGTGTTGTGGTGCTGTGTGGTGGTGTTGTTTTGCTGTGTGGTGGTGCTCTGTGGTGGTGCTGTGGTGCTGTGTGGTGGTGTTGTTTTGCTGTGTGGTGGTGCTCTGTGGTGGTGTATGGTGGTTTTGTGGTGCTGTGTGGTGGTGTTGTGGTGTTTTTTGGTGGTGTTGGTGTTGTATGGTGGTGTTGTGGTGTTGTATGGTGGTGTTTTGGTGTTGTATGGTGGTGTTGTGGTGTTGAATGGTGGTGTTGTGGTGCTGTATGGTGGTGTTGTGGTGCTATTTGTGGTGTTGTGGTGTTGTATGGTGGTGTTGTGGTGCTGTATGGTGGTTTTGTGGCACTGTGTGGTGGTGTTGTGGTGCTGTGTGGTGGTGTTGTGGTGCTGTATGGTGTTGTTGTGGTGCTGTGTGGTTGTGTTGTGGTGCTGTATGGTGTTGTTGTGGTGTTGTTTGGTGGTGTTGTGGTGCTCTGTGGTGGTGTTGTGGTGTTTTTTGGTGGTGTTGGTGTTGTATGGTGGTGTTGTGGTGTTGTATGGTGGTGTTTTGGTGTTGTATGGTGGTGTTGTGGTGTTGAATGGTGGTGTTGTGGTGCTGTATGGTGGTGTTGTGGTGCTATTTGTGGTGTTGTGGTGTTGTATGGTGGTGTTGTGGTGCTGTATGGTGGTTTTGTGGCACTGTGTGGTGGTGTTGTGGTGCTGTGTGGTGGTGTTGTGGTGCTGTATGGTGTTGTTGTGGTGCTGTGTGGTTGTGTTGTGGTGCTGTATGGTGTTGTTGTGGTGTTGTTTGGTGGTGTTGTGGTGCTCTGTGGTGGTGTTGTGGTGCTGTGTGGTGGTGTTGTGGTGCTGTGTGGTGGTGTTGTGGTGCTGTGTGGTGTTGTGGTGCTGTGTGGTTGTGTTGTGGTGCTGTATGGTGTTGTTGTGGTGCTGTGTGGTGGTGTTGTGGTGCTGTGTGGTGTTGTTGTGGTGCTGTGTGGTTGTGTTGTGGTGCTGTATGGTGGTGTTGTGTTGCTGTATGGTGTTGTTGTGGTGTTGTTTGGTGGTGTTGTGGTGCTGTGTGGTGGTGTTGTGGTGCTGTGTGGTGGTGTTGTGGTGTTGTGTGGTGGTGTTGTGGTGCTGTATGGTGGTGTTGTGGTGTTGTATGGTGGTGTTGTAGTGCTGCCTGGTGGTGTTGTATGGTGGTGTTGTGGTGTTGTTTGGTGGTGTTGTGGTGCTGTATGGTGGTGTTTTGTTGCTGTATGGTGATTTTGGCGCTGTATGGCTGTTTTGTGGGTGTAATCCTGGAGGATTTGAGCCCCCTTCAGGGTTTAGATCATGATCCATCAGATCAGCTTATCCTCCGAGGTTCAGTAGCATCTGTCTCCACTCGGTTATCACAGAAAGTCTACAGCGCTGTCTGTCATTCACAGCAGTTTCACCTTCTTTAGGCTTCATTAGCTGAACTGCCGCTTCAGTGACATCCATGTGTTTCTGTATTTACAGATCGGCATCATGGGAAAAGGCTGTTTGACCGCCACCAAGTACTTCCTGTTTCTCTTCAACCTCATCTTCTTTGTGAGTATTAAAACACATAACTCTCAGAATAGTGCCTTTAAAGGGGAAATAAACTCTGAACTTTTGGATAACTTGCCACACAAAATCTTAACATCTTTATTTTCAAAAATCTGGTTGAATTCCATCTTCTTAATGGTTTTTTAACTTAACATATTAGGTTTGAAGCCTTTTACCGTCACTAGGGTCAGGTAAGGTTGTAGAAGAGTGAATACATGACTATGAGGCACAACATTATTCTAGTTACCAAACATTTAAAAAATACTATGGTTGTTGCAATCACAGCAGTCACATGGATCCATCACTGACTATATTGCATTGAAACATTGGTACTGTGTTTGTGCCATATTCAGGAGTTATCTGCAGTTTCTGCTGATTAAAACAAGAAATCAGCCAGTCTTGGGTCTTTAGGATGTCACTGTTGGTGCAATGCCCTTTGATACAGCAGAAATGTGTTAAATACACCTGCATCTCCAGAAGTCAGAATAATATGAAAACATTCTTTTTTAGTAATTTAGTCCACAAAGTTAAACCGTGGATGAAGAGAAGTTGATCCTGGGGGAGGACCACAGGGTTTTATTAGACATCACACATCCTCAGTAGAAAACAGACCTTTAACCTCCTGATGAACTCAGCCATGGTAAAAACAAAAACAATCACCGATTAGTTCAGTAGTAAACGAGGAAAAAGAACCTCCATGTTAACCATGTTAACCTCACATTGGACTCATCTGAGCTCTACTGCTCTGTGCATGGACTGCTGCAGATTATGTGCAGTTTAGGGGGTTAGCCACCAGCTAGCAGCATGGCTAACAACACTGAGAAAGAAAACCCCAGGTGTGTTACTGTGAGATGTCCCAGCTGCTATATCAGCACACTGAGGCTTTGCCACTACATAAATACGTATGCAGGGCTAATAAAGTTAGCTAAATATTAGGGATGCACAATATTATCTACATGATATCAGTGTCCGCAGATAGAAGTGTAGAAATGGAATTATCTGTATCCTCAGATATAAAAATTTACTACAGATATTTGGCTGTAAAATCAGCCTCTTAGCTGTAAATATTGGCTGTATGAACAGATAAGTTAGTGTGGTTTTAGACTGGACCAACAGTCAGCTTTATTTATCACCAGTCGTCACACTTTCAGGTCTGTGTGATGGACTTAAGTTTGCGTCTGAACTACATTTAAATAGCACTATTGGCTAAAATGAAATATCAACATATCAGGTATTGGCAAAAATCAACTCTCATGCATCCCCACTGGATATACTAGTGCATAGATATACTAGTGTATAATATCTGAGGCCTTTCTTTCTATGTTCCTTCCATCCCTGCACTGTAGAGGGTAGAGGAATAATCACATCATCCTATTTGAGGCGTAACAGACTAGAATCTCTGAACCACTCTGATAATCAGGATTAGTGTCTCACTACTGTAAATGATACTGAAGTTTATGGTGACATCCCTACTCTGCTTGAGCTGATTTGAATAATTTATTTGCATCCTAATTAGGACTGAAAGAGTTGGGGAGATGATTGCGATTATTTCCCCCAACATTCCAACTGAAGTTTAAAATGCAATTATTTTTTAAGATCCTTTTCTTTTGTGTTTCTTAACAAGCAATCATTAAGTCATTCTATGTTATAACAAACACAATAGTCAGTGTGTTAAACTAAAGCTGAACAATTTATAACATTTAATGTAAGGGAATTAGTTTTGACTCATTCAGCTTCAGCATGAATCGTTGAATTGAAGGGAATGATCGTTTTAAGTTTTTCTCTTTTTCAAGAAGAAAAAACATACAAAATCAAGGAAAACTGGATTTTTACAAATTATTCTCAGTAATATTTAGAATTAATGTTTTCATGATGTTTAGAGCAGAACATCTTTGCCTTTAAAAGGAAATAATACATCTCCTGTGATTTGAAAACTGCAGTCAGACATGTTGTGATCTAAAGTATAGTTCCATTAATTGCCCAGCCCTAGTCCCAATTAAGCAATGATTGTTTCAATGGTCTAAAATTCTGTCTTTCCTGATTTTCCGGCTGTCTGATTTTAAAACTTTTATCCTTTTTTGGTCTTAAAATATGCATGAGGTAGCTACTAGCATGCTAACATCTGAGCTAACGCTAATGTAGTGAGTGTACAACAGAGTCACAAAGATGAGCTTAGCTGATTCTAACCAGGAAGAGTTCAGCTAGCTGGATACTCTAATTATTAGAGGTTTCTTCGACTAAGGTTTTTCATAGTCGAATCTGATTTGTCAGATTTTGCCTTTAGTCGACTAATAGTCAAACAGCACTTCCACTACACTTTTTTGTTCCCGGTCAAAATGACCGGCAGTCCTCAAGAATTCCAGCCATTTAGAACAACTACCGGACACTGGCTTTAACATTATTTTTCTGCATTAACAGCAGCAAAATGCATAAATCTCTCTTATTTTTCTTTGTGTAAGTGGTTTAAAGTATCAAAATGAAAGCTGCTTGCTTTTCCTTACACATGCAGTCAGTTACACAATACACGCCCACATTAAACTCATAAACAACAGCGGTTAGCTTCACATCAGCCCCGTTAGCCTGTTAGCACATTGGCTGTTACCATAACTTTGCAGCTTACAACAGCCAAATACCATCCTCCAGTGACAACAACGAAGCATCAGAACTCATAACAAAAGTGCTCTGTTCACCTGACACTGCGTTAGAACTCTACATTTTAAATGAAAAATGAGTCTTACAGTCAGTTGCTAATATCAGTCCTCATGATGATATCACTGTAACCTCTGCTAAAGCTGGAAATCCAACCGTCCTGGTTTGTTTGGACTAGTCCCGGAAAGACAAAAGCTCCACAGCAGATAGTCCGGTCCAGTCCTCCTCATTAACGCTGATGATATTAAGCCTTTAGTTAACTAGGAAAACCTCACTTAGATTAAAATTCTGCTTTATGAGAAAGCTCTGGTCAAACTTTCCTTGCATACTCCCCAGCAGTACTGAGCATGCTCAGAGAGATAGATTTGCTTTGACATCATCATGCATACATAATTAGCCATGTGCTTGCTGTCTGAGGAGATAAACAACTCCAGCACCGCAGGACAGTAGATGTAGTAAGATCAGGCTACTTTTAGTTTATATCAAAGGATTCTGGCAACATATATTCTAGCTTACACAAAATGTAATATGCAAGTATTCAGTATTTACCTGTCTGGTCATTAGCATGTTTTCTGCTGGACATTTTGACCGGCTATATTTTTATCTGCCGGACTTCTGCCCTTTTTACCGGCCAGTGACCGGCAAATGCCAGCTAACTGAAACTCAGGGTTAGCAGCCCCATGTAGTCAGAATGGTACGATCTTGTTTACATAACATTCGACTATGAGGTTCATAGTCGAATCAGACTCCTCCAAATCAAATCATCGAATCGCTGACTGTTCCAGGTCACCCTTACTCTAATGATAGATGGTTGAATGTATTCCTCTTTGGTTTGTGACAGAAACTGCCGACGAAGCCATGTCAGAAAACACACTTTAAGGCAGCGGTTCTCAACTGGTGGGTTGGGGCCCAAAAGTGGGGCAGGGACTAATGTGTCTAAGAGAATAAGAGGTGCTTTTGTTCTTTCATTTAAGTTTTTGACAGCAGGACATCATGAATTTACCCAAAGTCATAACCTGACATGCCAGATGGATTTGTTTCACACACCCATCTGGGAAAGCTTCAATAGGAAATGTTTGAGAAACGGCAGAGGATTTGAAAAAACTTGGCATGTGATTGGATGAACGTTCTGTCTGTCACATCTCTACGGGCCAATAAGAGCAATGTCATTATAACGTACAATTATGTAACATTACGACGCATGAAACAAATACTCTGAACTATTTCTAGTAAACCACTGGGCGGAGTGACACAGTGCAGCAGCCATGTCTGGAGTGTAGTTCCGGCTTTGCATTTAGCTTTAAAACATCTCCGTCTCGTAATGTTCCAGGATTATTTCATAGAGTGGGGAATGTGCAGGTCACAACTTGTCCACGAGAGCGTTTTGGAGTTGTTGGATTGTGTATTTGATGAGTTTGATGAGGGAAAGCTGGAATACCATCTGCTTGCATTGAGTTGCCACAGCAGGTCCGAACTCGGCAGCGGCGATCTAAAAACAGCTTGCACCAACAACTGAAGGTAACGAACCTATTACTGAGACTATAGGGATTGTGGCAATGGACGAATTCGCCAAAATATTGAAGTATCCCTTTAAAGCTTGCTGCACCCTCACATTCAGGTTCGTGCTACTATGGATTATCACTTCTGAAATGATGTCATCGTCATAAATGCACCTAAACCTATCCATATGGCGGTTTCTAGCCATGCACTCCCTGGGAAGTCAAAGCCAGCTGCTTGACTAACCCAGGGAGTTTATTTAGAGCAGAGCCTTCTCTGCTGAGTAAAACTGTAGATCTAATTTACAGTAAAACAGTTGAATGTATGATGAGGGTTCCTGGCTCAGTGTAGATTATAATAAGAATTATTTATCGCTTGTATTTGTTGAAAAGTACATAAAATGAGGAGCCCAATAATTATCGCATTTTAAATCACAATATTTGGAAAAAATATCGCATTTAGATTCTTTTTGCAAATCATTCAGCCCTGGTCTTCTATTGAATAAACCTGATTGATTGGTGATGGATCAGAAATTTTGGGTCACAGTTTCTCTTTATGGTTCTGTGGTGGGTCCAAAAGCTAGACTAGCTGACCACCACGGCTTTAAGGCGATGATTCAGGAAATCAGAAACTAAATCAGGTGTCAGAATTTCAACGTTTATGTGATAAACCACCTGGAACATAAGAGTAGGACGACACGATAACAGTGTTTGAGTTTCACACCTTTACAGTGATGTCAAAGGATCCTGGCCTCCACATGGACCTGGTCTTTCACTGGGGTCAAACTCCCCGTATGAAGAAAGTCAGCGATGCTAAAGGCAGGGAGCCTCTCAGTGTCTGTGAGTCTTAACTACAGAACAGATGAAGAGTCTGTGACCTACTTCAGCCGTCTCCATCCCTCTGTCTCTGCTGATGAGATCAGATCAGTGATCTGAGCTTTTCAGCAGATAAACCGGCGCTTCAATTCCTTCACTTCTGAGAACCAAACACGCGTTAAAGGGAAACCACACGGGGATTTTGTTGTTTTATTTCCTTTCTGCCGTTTTTGCTTTTCATAAATGACTGAAATATCAGTCAAACATTCTATAATGGAAATCATTTACAGCCTGATATCCGTTCTTTTTTCTAATTGACTCATTTTGACCACAACAGTGAGTCCTGGAGCGTTCACATCAGATACAGTTGTTTCCTGCCATGTTCAGTCATGCCCCCCCCCCCCAAACTGTTCTATTATGTACATTAGAAACCTCTTTTTGTGTTCAAGCATACTTGTATATACGGTCTGACACGTGGTCTAGTGGGACCATGCCTCTCACTCCAACAGGAAACCCTCCACTGAAATAAAAAAGCCAAAATTTAGCCTTTTTGGGTCATTTCCAGGAGTCCTAACATCTCAAACTCCTGCCAAAGATTTTATTTAATCGACTCCTTCTTTGGTGTTCAGCCAGCTGAGACAGTGATGATGAAAAATTTTTCAGGACTTTTTCATTAGTAGCTGTTGGTTGTTGATATCTCATCTGTGAATGGTCCAATCAGACTGAAACTTTCTACAAATTAAGAAGGTCCACATTTGCACACATTCATATGATCATATTTTGTACAGACTATAGCGCCTCCTAGTGTTGACAGGACATGTGGAGGCTTACGGTACAGGCAGCTGGGTCAAGGCCTTCAAAGATATCCATCAAATTTGTGTCAAGATGACCTTAAGAGTCTGGTTTAGCTCTTCATCAGAGGGCGTGGCCTCAGTCAGGTGACAAAAACATCACCATGATGTCTCACCATAAAAATGTAAACAATCATAACTCAGCTGGACATGCCATTATCACAAAAACGTTCATTTACTTTCATATTAAATGTTTAAAAATGTGTAACTTTACCCTCAGGGGTAGTAAAATTCAGGAGTAGTGACTTCCTGTTACAAGTTTGGAGTTAATATTTTTGAGATGCCACCAAAGACTCTTGTCCTACCTCCATATCTGCTCCACAGATGATGAAATGGGCCTGTGCTGCACAGAAATGGCAGTTTTGTTAACCAACTTTTTAGCTACCCCTTTCTATGGTACTTCTACTCCCCCACAGACCTCCTCCCAGTCCACATGCATCCTACCCATGCGGCAACCTCCGGTCCTAAAAAATGAAGCCAATGCGGAAGTGCAAAAAATTGCTATACCGCGAGTGTCCACTTGAGGCTGGCTGCAGGAAAACCGGAAGTTCCTCCTGCACACATGTTAAACAGCTGGTTTTGACACACAAAATAAACTGGTTTACAGCCTGGTTCAAAACACCAAACGTGTCTCATTAGCTAGTGTCTTATTGTGCTCCCACTGTACAGGGGGTGATTTTTTTTGTACAACGATCGTTTGGATTATATTTAGGATAAACCTCACATCACGGTGATTGGCATGTCTTTTTTGATTGACAGATAGCTCGGCAGGCAGAGGCTCCGTCTCTGTCAACTGGAATGCTAGCTAGCAGGCTGACAGGAAGTCGCGCTTAGTGGGTGGGCTGTTAGGTTGATCTAAAGTTCGGTTTAGACCACGATTTCAATTTGGAAGCCTCCACCAATGGGCTTCAAAAGCCGTCTGAGTCCGCCTATTGTAAGCAGACGACTGACGTCACACGGGGTTTGTCCAATTCTTTCTACAGTCTATGATCCTACCAGAGCCCCCTCTTCAAGCAGACTCTGACCCGGTGCCTGAGTACGGTTCGCTTGTGTTCACACTGACCAAAGGGGACTGGACTTTGGTGTTAGATTAGGTTAGATCAAGACTGGAGTCTCTAATTTAACCAGCCTAAAATTATTTTAAAAATAATTGTTCATTCATTTTTTTAATAAATACCAAATCAGTGATGACATGGACTCAACTGAAATGTGTTGAAGTTTACACAGAAGACAGTAAGTAATACAAAGATGAGAACACAGTGAGATGTAAAGGCAGACTTGTTTATAATTCTAGTTATAAACCGACTTATAGGGCAATGATGTTTATTAGAGCTGAACGATTTGCAAAAATAATGTAATTGCGATTTTTTTCCCCCCAATATTGTGATTGACTATACGATTATTCTTGGGTTGATCTTGTGTATTTTTGAAAAATTCAATCAATAAATAATAACATAAATAAGACCATGTGTATTGAAAACAATGAAATCATTTCAAAAGCATTTAATCCATAGTAGCATGAATCAGAATATGGGGGTGCAACAAGCTTTAGTCTATAAAGGAGGAGGCTGGGGTGGAGGAGGTGAAGCTTTAGTCTATAAAGGAGGAGGCTGGGGTGGAGGAGGTGAAGCTTTAGTCTATACAGGAGGAGGCTGGGTTGGAGGAGGTGAAGCTTTAGTCTATACAGGAGGAGGCTGGGGTGGAGGAGGTGAAGCTTTCGTCTATACAGGAGGAGGCTGGGGTGGAGGAGGTGAAGCTTTCGTCTATAAAGGAGGAGGCTGGGGTGGAGGAGGTGAAGCTTTAGTCTATAAAAGAGGAGGCTGGGGTGGAGGAGGTGTAGTTTTTGTCTATAAAGGAGGCGGCTGGGTTGGAGGAGGTGAAGCTTTAGTCTATAAAGGAGGAGGCTGGGGTGGAGGAGGTGAAGCTTTAGTCTATAAAGGAGGAGGCTGGGGTGGAGGAGGTGAGGCTGGCCACCAGCTGATCACAGCTTGGGTCTGACTCTCCTGAAGTAACGCTAGGCTTCATCAGTTTTACTTAGAATTAGCTAACTATTTTTGCTCATATTGCAAATGTAATGTCATTTGCTTTGTTTAGGACATTATCATTTTTGTCATTCATTTTGATTTAGAAAAACACACATAAAACATGAAAAGGAGGATTTTTGTAAGCCATTATGAAAAAATAACACTTGAATGATTGCATAATGTGGATAAAATTTCTGCAAAAATTGATTTATTGAACTGGTATTTTGACACATTTCAAATTAAAGAAATATTATATGTTATGTGATTTGTACATTGCAGCAGCCCATATTGTGATTTAATCTCATTTGCGATTAATTGCCTAGTGTTAATGCTGGTTGCATTAGTGATCAAGGATCTGAGTATGAACCTCCTGATTAAACTGAATGAATGACATGAATGTCATTTCTTGGTCTTTTTGAATTTAACTCAAATGTGTTAGCATTTTCTTCAAGAGTTTTTGGGTCTGGGCTTCAGGCCAATGACAAACCTCTGAATTGTGTTGAGTCCTCAGCAGATCTAACTGAATCTTTGTGGTTTTCCTGTTCAGTTTCTCTTACCAACCATCTTTATGTTTAAAAATCACTTCCTGCTCTGTGAACTTTTACTTTAAGCGAACACATTTTCAAGCTAGAAAGCCAGAAAGTATCGACCCCTGTTCAGAGCTAGCCACAAATACATCAACAAGAGTGGACAAAGTAACAGCTGACGATGGTCCTCATAGACACACCGCTGATATTTGTCAAGATGTAAATGAATAATGCTCTTATAGATAGTTTGTCATTGCATAGTAAAAACACAACAAAATTGTATTTGACAGTCTCCTCTGTGGCAGCAAACACAGTCATCCAAGCGGTGACTAGAAATCATAGCCTCACATCGTCCATCCTGCTGATGAGGGAGTGGACACCCGCGATAAAGATGCTCAGTACAGCAGTACAGCAGAGTGAAGGGCTTTGTTTGGATGCTAGTGATGTAGCGCCAGGCCGCTGTGTCAGTACGCACCGCCACCATGCTACCTCAACAGGTAGCATTCAGTAGCCAGGAGTTGTAGTTGAGACTGATGTCTTCTTTTTCACCTTTTTTGTGTTTTTCTTGATGGAAATTTCCTGTTCTTTCTCTCACAGGTGTCCTGGACTACCAGTCCTCTTTGTTATCATAGGTTTCATGTGTTTTCAACTTCATCGTGAAATAACAGTACATTTCCAAGATATAACTCGAGAGTGCATCGTTCTTCTCGCTCACCAACTGCTCTGGTTGCCTGGCAACAGTCTTGTATGACAAACTTATATGACTGGTTTTAGAAGATGCAGCTCAGACTTGTTAGACGGTCTGTTTGTATGATAAAGACCACAACAAGTCAGATTCTTTGTCTGATATTAACAAGAAAAAAATCTCAAAGGCCCAGGGTACTCAGTATCACAGATTGAAACTACATGTGTGACATTATGTAAGGAAAGAAAATCGATAAAATCAACGGAAATTTCAGCAAGGAAATGGATAGGCCTACTGTTGTCCTAGTATACATCCATTAGGAACCATTGCTACCCCTCTCCAAGATGGCCGCCCTGTGTAAGCAGCAGCTCAGGTAGCATCTTCATCTATGGAATCAGCTGAGGTGACAAGAAGCTGAAAGCCATCCTCTCAGCTGACCCTGACTGTGATATTGCCACACAGAAAACACAGTTGTTGATGTTATGGACCTTGTTTGGAGAAAAACGAAGTCAGTTAGATGAGCTACTGATACATGATTGGTGGAGTGAAAATTTCAACTGTAACCACACCCCTAATTCTACATCACTGTCAGCCATCATATCATGTAACCACACCCCTAATTCTACATCACTGTCAGCCATCATATCATGTAACCACACCCCCTTATTCTACATCACTGTCAGCCATCATATCATGTAACCACACCCCCTTATTCTACATCACTGTCAGCCTGTTAAAAATGGGCTGTCCAGCTCAGTTGTCATGAACCTAGAAACGGCTATGTCATTGTGTATTCCTGCTGCAGACTTGGACATTTTAACATGGAGCTCTATGGGGATTTACTCACTGCAGGAGATGGCCTCTTGTGGACGCTGGAGGAACTGCAGCCCTGGCACTTTGTTATTAACCCCTCTGTTCTTGTTTTCAGCTGTGTGGGGCTCTCATCTTGGGTTTTGGACTCTGGCTCCTCTTGGACAATCAGAGCTTCATCGTCGTCCTCAGTAAGTAAGAAATTTAGAGGGTGCAAATTCAACCATAGAAATCCATAATACAAGTTTTTATTTCAACTTATTTCACAAAGAAAGATACTTTTCTGAAAATAAGTGCAGCATCGCCTCTCTAGCCTGAAATAAATCACTACTGACATTTTCAAATCAACCCGAACATTAACTATGTTGTTGTTTGTTTACACCTCACCGCTCTGTAGAAGGAAGAGGGCATGAGCATGAACGTGTTGGTTCATTACAAAGTCACACCAACTACTGGTCTGGCATGGGTACTACAGCATTGTTAGCTATTTGATTTTAGCGATTGCTGTACAGCAGCATGGTGAATATTATTACAACTTTGTCTTCATAAGACAGCGTTTTTAAAAACTAAAAATAATGATTGAGTGTATTTCTTTTGTGTAAACGTTTCTTGAATCACTGATTTATGAGGTTAACTTTACTAGACTGTTTTTATCTGTGACTGGGAGACGAGCTTCTCCTGTGACTCCAGTTAAAGTTCAGTTTGGAGATGAAACTCTCCAAATCAACTCTAGAAGCTGAAAATCAGCAGGATGGTTACTGAAAATTAAATTAAACTATTACTTGAATCTCCCTGTAGATCTGATGTAGACTGACTCATAGTGAGTCATGATTACAAACTAAAACCAGACCAGTTCTGACTGCAGCCAGCCAACAGCTCTGTTTGTGTTCTTATGTGTGCTAGAAAGCGATCAAAGCACGCAGCACACCTGCAACAGTCTCTTTGTGTCAGAACCGTATAAAAATGATGAGCAGAATGTTTTTGGCTGAAGGACATGAGATGCCGTTTCTGCCCTGCACTAATAAACCAGAGAATAATGAGGTAAAAAAAAGTATTTAACTGTATTTAACGTCTGTCCTGCAGATGTTGTTTCTAGAACATGTGGGTGTTACACAGCAGCCTCTAGATGTTTCCCTCTTTTTCTGCTGTGTTTGAAAGCAGATCATTTAGATAGGAGTAAACGTCAGAGTGTGTTAGTGCCTCTTTGTTTTCATGAGGAGGATTTAAGGTTGGTTTTTTATTTATTAATTCTGTAGAGGAAGTTTAATGTGTGCAGCAGGAAGTCAAGGACAAGTTGCTTTGGCTCTGGTCAGACTTCTGTTGGGTGTGTTAGCAATCTGTTAGCATGCTTCAGGCTGTTAGCATGTTTATGACTGATAGCATGCTTCAGGCTGTTAGCATGCTTCAGGCTGTTAGCATGTTTATGACTGATAGCATGCTTCAGGCTGTTAGCATGCTTCAGGCTGTTAGCATGTTTATGACTGTTAGCATGTTTATGACTATTAGCATGCTTCAGGCTGTAAGCATGTTTATGACTGATAGCATGCTTCAGGCTGTTAGCATGCTTCAGGCTGTTAGCATGTTTATGACTGATAGCATGCTTCAGGCTGTTAGCATGTTTATGACTGATAGCATGCTTCAGGCTGTTAGCATGCTTCAGGCTGTTAGCATGTTTATGACTGATAGCATGCTTCAGGCTGTTAGCATGCTTCAGGCTGTTAGCATGTTTATGACTGATAGCATGCTTCAGGCTGTTAGCATGTTTATGACTGATAGCATGCTTCAGGCTGTTAGCATGTTTATGACTGATAGCATGCTTCAGGCTGATAGCATGCTTCAGCCTGTTAGCATGCTTCAGGCTGTTAGCATGTTTATGACTGTTAGCATGTTTATGACTATTAGCATGCTTCAGGCTGTAAGCATGTTTATGACTGATAGCATGCTTCAGGCTGTTAGCATGCTTCAGGCTGTTAGCATGTTTATGACTGTTAGCATGCTTCAGCCTGTTAGCATGCTTCAGCCTGTTAGCATGCTTCAGGCTGATAGCATGCTTCAGCCTGTTAGCATGCTTCAGCCTGTTAGCATGCTTCAGCCTGTTAGCATGCTTCAGCCTGTGATTGGTTCTCTGCCAGGTGGGTTTTTCATGTTGTTTATGGTAGGATCCATTCTGGAAGAAGAATAAAACGGTGCGACCTCTGTGCTCCCTCCAGAGCGACCCTGGCTCTCCTCTCTGATAGAAATCAAGGCAGACTGGCTCAGAGTGTGTGATGTTGTATCTCTGAATCAGTGACAGTCTCAGTTTATCATCAGAGAATAAAAAGAGACAGAACGGCTCTGAGAGCGCTCAACAAGCGCTCACACTGTATGGGCGTCACTGAGGGCGTTTGTCCGTCCCTGCAGGTGTCCTCCCTCTCACACTGGGCTCTTTCTGCTCCGTCCAGCATCAACATGCATCACATCAGCCCAGTGCGCTCACCGCCTTACTCATCATCGCCACACAGACACAGAGAGCGTGAGCGCCGTGGTCGATGTCAGGAATGTGTCATACGGCAGGAGTGATGCTGCGGCGCTGGCTAAGCTAACGTTGGACAGATTTTCTTTGTGTGTGAGCATAAATGAGACGTGTTGAAGCTCAGTGGAACACTTTATAGTGAGAGTATTGGTGATGATCTGTGGAGGCTGAATCAGTGATGTGTTAGAGCAAAATCAGCTGACTGAACACACAGAGCTCCATTATCATCTCAGCAGATTAATCTGGTTTATTATCAGTCAGATCATCTGACCTGAGTATAAAACTGCCTGATAGGGTTGTCAAGATATCAAACTTTAAAGCTTCTACAACCCCAGTTCTAAAAAAGTTGGGACGCAGTGTAAGAAGTCACAGTTGTCAAATCTCATAAACCCATACTGTATTCACAATAGAACAGAAATAACACATCAAATGTTGAAACTGAGACATTTTATCATTTCAGGAAAATATTAGCTCATTTTGAATTTGATGGCAGTAACACTTCTCAAAAAAGCAGGGACGAGGCAACAAAAGGCTGGAAAAGTAAGTGGTATTAATGAAAAACAGATGGAGGAGCATTTTGACACTAAAAGATGGGCAGAGGTTCACCAATCTGTGAAAAACCAGGTGTAAAAATTGTTGAGCAATTTCAGAAAAATGTTCCTCAAAATAAAATAGTGAAGACTTTGAATCTCCTCCATCTACAGTCATAATATCACCAACAGATTCAGAGAATCTGGAGAAATCTCTGAGAGCAAGGGACAAGGCTGAAGGGGCCCTCAGGGGCCACTGCATTAAAAACAGGCATGATTCTGTAGTGAAATCACTGCATGGGCTCAGGAACATTCCAGAAATCATCGTCTATCAACACAGTTGGCCGTGCCATCCACCAATGACAGTTAAAGCTGGATCATGGAGAGAAGAAGCCATATGTGAACAGGATCCAGAAACACCACCGTCTTCTCTGGACCAAAGCTCATTTAACCCTTAGAGCTCACAGCTATTTTTTACCATCATGTCTCGTCTGGACTTTATGTCTTAAAAAGCTTATAAAACATCAACCCTGTGGTGCACAGTCAACCTCAATACATCTTTTTTTCAGGACAACCCAAGCTTTAGGAATATATCTAATACAGTAATGTCACTTCAGTTTTTAAAAAGTTAGAGGACTCTAAAGACAAAAGAAAAAAACTAATTGGAGTTTCAAACTCAAAGATTTTTATTGATAACACACAGTAAACATCAGTGACTAGCCCTTTTCTATGCATACACTTGTTCTCCATCTCTTGGGGACAAATAGGTGAAAGAGAAATATTCTGTTTCTAATGGTTTTCCAAATATCTACATATATACAAAAAACGTCCATGCATTTTTTGCAGTTAGATTCATTTGTGCCATTCCCAACGCAGTAGAGACGCAACTCGTTGACTACAACTCCCACAATGCATTGCGGTACACATCATGGCGATGCTCTGGGCAAAAAGCCGAAGTGATTGAAAATGGATTAGAAACAGATCAAAAGACGCTTATTATCAGATCTAACAATGTGGACTCAATCTGTAAAGACCCCGACAAGTCACCGAAGTTCTGGGCTCACTAGAACGGCGCCCTATAGAGCTACAGAGACACTGAAGGTAGCAAACGAACGACAGGAAAGTCAGCTTTCAGAAGAAAAAAGTAAGAGTAAGTGTCTATGACCTAAGGTTCAAAAGTTATCAACATTTTTATAAACTTTTCACTTCTTGTTATTTATGACAACACCATCCTCAGAGCTCAGAAAGTCAGCCAAGATCTGGGCTCACTAGAAAATGTTCTGTAAGAGCTACGAATGCATGGAGGACATCATCAGAGAGCTCAGATAAAAAACAAACAATTAACTGTCTACGACCTATGGTTCAAACATTATAAAGGGATGTGCCTGTGGCACGGATCCATGCCGCGTAAGCTCTAAGGCAGGAGTCAGCAACTAAGTTTGGCCTCGGGCCAAATTTTTTTCTGACCAACTCAATGGCGGGCAAAAATTACATCTTCATCAGGCAAAACCTGTCTTTCCTACTAACAAAAATACCTTTTTCTCATCTATACTATTATAGCTTGTACAAAAATGTAATTTAATAAAGTTTTTTATTTAAAATCAGTGAATTTGCTACAGGCTGTTATTATTTATTTATTTAATCTTTGAGCCAAGCTTGTTGCCTAACCCTTTGTTTTTTTTTCAATAAAAATTTTGCACTTTGTCACAGTAGCACACAGAGGGTGATTTTTCTTTTTTTCTCCTTTTTCTCAGAGCCCACATGTGCCAATTAAGTTCTGACCTCAAGCCAGTGTGCATCTGAAGTCAAGCAGATGCTGCTTTATTTTATTTTATCATATTTTGTCACGACTTCTGAATAAATGTTCTGAAATCTGTGTGGAATTGTTGTTTTTGTGATTGCAAATATATATATTAAACAGTTTTTTAATCAATGTCATCTGGTGGGCCAGGTATTATTGGTGGCGGGCCAGTTTTGGCCTGTGGGCCGCCAGTTGCCTACCACTGCTCTAAGGGTTAACATGGACTGAGGAAACATGGAAAACTGTTCTGTGGTCAGATGAATCACTCTTGATGATGTCTGACTTTAATGGCTCTGTGGTTCTTTTTCTGCAGCCGTCTTATTCTTTAATGTTCAACGGACTTAATTGAAGTTGTGTTGACGTGGTGCTTGCGTCTGATTGGTCCTCTGTCTCGTCTCCTCTCAGATAACTCCATGGCTGTAAAGGTGGCTTGTTACATCCTGATCGGAGTCGGAGCGTTCTCCATGCTCATGGGCTTCCTGGGCTGTTTGGGGGCCATTTATGAGATCCGCTGTCTGCTCGGCCTGGTGAGGACCACTGTGCTTTTTGTGAATATAATGGGCAACACCACAGTTAAATGTGGCCACCAACATTAGTCAGCAGCAGAATTACTACAAGAGGAGTTAATGTGACTGCTTGTCACTACTTTTATATTGAATTATCATATATGAGTGATATTTTCATGAGTTTAGCCCAGCAGTGCTGGTCCAATTAGCTGCCTGCTTTTCATCAGGCTGTAAGGATAATAAAAGAAAAATGATAAAAATGGTCAGGAAGTAGAGCTGTGGACTTTTATCCTTTCCTATAGAAACCTCTGGATAACATTGTCTTTTAGTATAGAATTTTAAAAAATCAATATGCAGTGCTTCAACAATGTAGTGCTCTGTAAGTCAGAGTAAATCAGTCTTCACTTGTCCACTGTAAATGGAGGTCCTGATTTTAATCTCAGAACTGGAAAAAAATTAAGATATTTCTAAAAGAATTTCAGTGGCCCCGGTCCTTATCTGCATGAGATTAATTACATTAACTTAACACATTTTGAGATTAATCACTCTTAAGAATTATAATCTCTGACAGCCTTTTTTGGATCACATGCATTTATAACCACTTTGGTCCTCAAAGATTTTTTCTCAGAGTGCTTTACTCCAGGTGTGTCCAGGTGTGATTCTCCTCTGTGAACACGTTTCTTCTCTGTTTTCTTCCTCAGTACTTCACCTGTCTCCTCCTCATCCTCATCGCTCAGATCGCAGCCGGCGCGCTCATCTACTTCCAGAAGGATGTGGTAAGTGATGTCACTTCCTCTTCCTCCCCTCACAGTGTGCAGCAGCAGAGGAGGATCATGGGAGTAGGGCCAATCACAGCTGTCTTATACAGGGATAGCACATAGAGACAGCCAGCCACATTCAGCTCACACCTACGGGCAATTTAGTCCAGAGATATACTTCTACTGTGTCATAATCTCCATAAACTGAGGATGTCAGAATGTTCTACACCCTTAAATCCAGACATGATCAAATCTGCGTGACTTTAATGATTAGTGGGATTAAGAACAAACAAACTTGTTGATCTTGGTCGGATGTTTTTATCCAGAAAGGAGAACACTTGATAGAATCAGAAACAGGGATGAGGGAGTCGGACAGAGATGTGCAGGAAAGGAGTCACAGGCTGGACTTGAGCTCAAGCCAGTGCACCTTCTGTGCCTTTTACAGTCAGATTTATTTTATTTATTTAACCCTTATTCATGGGAGAGAGGACCACAGCAGTACAGTTTCAACATCCAGTACACGTGAAGTACACCTGGGATGATAAATCAGTAAGGCGTTAGCAGTTAAAACAGGGACATTTAGAGAGTTTGGATTCAAAAGTTTTCACAGGAGTCTAAATAAGAGTCCAGGTTTTAAATTTAGTCTGCAGATTGTTCTGAGTAAAAGGGGCAGGGAACCCAAAAGCCTTCTTTCCAAACCCTTTCATGACTTTGGGAACAACAAACTGAACAACGTCAAACAAACACAGGTGGAGCCATCAGTCAGGACTCTGAGCTGAGGCGTTCATGTAAAGAACATCACCGTGATCAGGGACCGGTAAAAACAGGGGCTGTACTAGTCTCTCTTTGGCACAGAAGGAGAATCAGGACTAGTTTATGTTGTAAAAACCACGCTAGTAAACCTTCTGTTTTTAGAGACATCCCAAGATGCCCACTCACTTTCTCAGCACTATTTAGAGACATTTCTCTGACTGTTCTTTCTGCTTTTGTTGAAGAACACCGGTTTATCTCAATAAGTTGGACTAAATCAGAACCATCCTGGAGATTTGTAAAAGCATCGGTGCACAGCAGTAGATAACGGTATCATCAGCACAAAAGTGAAAAGACGCATCTGGAATATTCTATCCAAAGTATTTTATATTAAGAATAAATAAGGTTGGTCCCAACAATGGACCTTGAGGAACCCCCTTGTGGATCTGTAGGACCTCTGGTGTAAGACCGTCTAGCTTTACTACTGGGATCCACGGGGTCAAAGGCCGTAGAGAAATCTTTAAAGAGACAGACATGAAGACAGAGATAGTTCATTATCTAAAGCCTCTAAGACGGCCTTCATCGTTGTCATAGCAACAGTGTTGGCGCTGTGGTGTTTAACCAAGGACACACTCTACGCTGCACACACCTGTAAAAAACCACCAGACACTTTTCTAACTTAGGCAGTGAACAGGAGTTTAGCTGTGATGTTTGAGATTTAGAGGCATAAATAACCCAGTGGGGGATGTCTAGGAATTCTACATCTGTGAATCAGTCAGGTTTGATCTTAAATCAGATAAAATAATGATTCCATATTTGGCCTAAACATTTAAAGTGGATTTTCTTGTAATCAATAATCATATAACTGCCAGTGATTCTTACTGTAAACCATCTTTTTACTAATCAATAAGTGTGGTAGTGCTTGTTTTCTAACATCCTATATAAAAGATATTTTCTCTCCATTCTCTCATTTAGAGGAGTTAATATCCTTTATATTTTTATTAGGATATTCTCTCATTTAGAAGAGTCAATATCCTTTATATTTATTATTTTATTCTCTCATTTAGGGGAGTTAATGTCCTTTATATTTATTACTATATTCTCTGATTTAGAGGAGTCAATATCCTTTATATTTATTACTAAATTCTCTCATTTAGAGGAGTTAATATCCTTTATATTTATTACTATATTCATTCATTTAGAGGAGTTAATATCTTTTATATTAATTATTTTATTCTTTCATTTAGAGGAGTTAATATCTTTTATATCTATTATTTTATTCTCTCATTTAGAGGAGTTAATATCCTTTATATTTATTACTATATTCTCTCATTTAGAGGAGTTAATGTCCTTTATATTTATTATTTTTTTCTCTCATTTAGAGGAGTTAATATCCTTTATATTTATTACTATATTCATTCATTTAGAGGAGTTAATATCTTTTATATCTATTATTTTATTCTCTCATTTAGGGGAGTTAATATCCTTTATATTTTTATTAGGATACTCTTATTTAGAGGAGTTAATATCCTTTATATTTATTACTATATTCTCTCATTTAGAGGAGTTAATATCCTTTATATTTATTACTATATTCTCTCATTTAGAGGAGTTAATATCCTTTATATTTATTACTATATTCTCTCATTTAGAGGCGTTAATGTCCTTTATATTTATTACTATATTCTCTCATTTAGAGGAGTCAATATCCTTTATATTTATTACTATATTCTCTCATTTAGAGGAGTCAATATCCTTTATATTTATTACTATATTCTCTCATTTAGAGGAGTTAATATCCTTTATATTTATTACTATATTCTCTCATTTAGAGGCGTTAATATCCTTTATATTTATTACTATATTCTCTCATTTAGAGGAGTTAATATCCTTTATATTTATTACTATATTCTCTCATTTAGAGGAGTTAATATCCTTTATATTTATTACTATATTCTCTCATTTAGAGGAGTTAATATCCTTTATATTTATTACTATATTCTCTCATTTAGAGGAGTTAATATCCTTTATATTTATTACTATATTCTCTCATTTAGAGGAGTTAATATCCTTTATATTTATTACTATATTCTCTCATTTAGAGGAGTTAATATCCTTTATATTTATTACTATATTCTCTCATTTAGAGGCGTTAATGTCCTTTATATTTATTACTATATTCTCTCATTTAGAGGAGTCAATATCCTTTATATTTATTACTATATTCTCTCATTTAGAGGAGTTAATATCCTTTATATTTATTACTATATTCTCTCATTTAGAGGCGTTAATGTCCTTTATATTTATTACTATATTCTCTCATTTAGAGGAGTTAATATCCTTTATATTTATTACTATATTCTCTCATTTAGAGGAGTTAATATCCTTTATATTTATTACTATATTCTCTCATTTAGAGGAGTTAATATCCTTTATATTTATTACTATATTCTCTCATTTAGAGGAGTTAATATCCTTTATATTTATTACTATATTCTCTCATTTAGAGGAGTTAATATCCTTTATATTTATTACTATATTCTCTCATTTAGAGGAGTTAATATCCTTTATATTTATTACTATATTCTCTCATTTAGAGGCGTTAATGTCCTTTATATTTATTACTATATTCTCTCATTTAGAGGAGTCAATATCCTTTATATTTATTACTATATTCTCTCATTTAGAGGAGTTAATATCCTTTATATTTATTACTATATTCTCTCATTTAGAGGAGTTAATATCCTTTATATTTATTACTATATTCTCTCATTTAGAGGAGTTAATATCCTTTATATTTATTACTATATTCTCTCATTTAGAGGAGTTAATGTCCTTTATATTTATTACTATATTCTCTCATTTAGAGGAGTTAATATCCTTTATATTTATTACTATATTCTCTCATTTAGAGGAGTCAATATCCTTTATATTTATTACTATATTCTCTCATTTAGAGGAGTTAATATCCTTTATATTTATTACTATATTCTCTCATTTAGAGGAGTTAATATCCTTTATATTTATTACTATATTCTCTCATTTAGAGGAGTTAATATCCTTTATATTTATTACTATATTCTCTCATTTAGAGGAGTTAATATCCTTTATATTTATTACTATATTCTCTCATTTAGAGGAGTTAATGTCCTTTATATTTATTACTATATTCTCTCATTTAGAGGAGTTAATATCCTTTATATTTATTACTATATTCTCTCATTTAGAGGAGTTAATATCCTTTATATTTATTACTATATTCTCTCATTTAGAGGAGTTAATATCCTTTATATTTATTACTATATTCTCTCATTTAGAGGAGTTAATATCCTTTATATTTATTACTATATTCTCTCATTTAGAGGAGTTAATATCCTTTATATTTATTACTATATTCTCTCATTTAGAGGAGTTAATATCCTTTATATTTATTACTATATTCTCTCATTTAGAGGAGTTAATGTCCTTTATATTTATTACTATATTCTCTCATTTAGAGGAGTTAATATCCTTTATATTTATTACTATATTCTCTCATTTAGAGGAGTCAATATCCTTTATTTTTATTACTATATTCTCTCATTTAGAGGAGTCAATATCCTTTATATTTATTACTATATTCTCTCATTTAGAGGAGTTAATGTCCTTTATATTTATTACTATATTCTCTCATTTAGAGGAGTTAATATCCTTTATATTTATTACTATATTCTCTCATTTAGAGGAGTTAATATCCTTTATATTTATTACTATATTCTCTCATTTAGAGGAGTTAATATCCTTTATATTTATTACTATATTCTCTCATTTAGAGGAGTTAATATCCTTTATATTTATTACTATATTCTCTCATTTAGAGGAGTTAATGTCCTTTATATTTATTACTATATTCTCTCATTTAGAGGAGTTAATGTCCTTTATATTTATTACTATATTCTCTCATTTAGAGGAGTTAATATCCTTTATATTTATTACTATATTCTCTCATTTAGAGGAGTTAATATCCTTTATATTTATTACTATATTCTCTCATTTAGAGGAGTTAATATCCTTTATATTTATTACTATATTCTCTCATTTAGAGGAGTTAATATCCTTTATATTTATTACTATATTCTCTCATTTAGAGGAGTTAATGTCCTTTATATTTATTACTATATTCTCTCATTTAGAGGAGTCAATATCCTTTATATTTATTACTATATTCTCTCATTTAGAGGAGTCAATATCCTTTATATTTATTACTATATTCTCTCATTTAGAGGAGTTAATATCCTTTATATTTATTACTATATTCTCTCATTTAGAGGAGTTAATATCCTTTATATTTATTACTATATTCTCTCATTTAGAGGAGTTAATATCCTTTATATTTATTACTATATTCTCTCATTTAGAGGAGTTAATATCCTTTATATTTATTACTATATTCTCTCATTTAGAGGAGTTAATATCCTTTATATTTATTACTATATTCTCTCATTTAGAGGAGTTAATGTCCTTTATATTTATTACTATATTCTCTCATTTAGAGGAGTTAATGTCCTTTATATTTATTACTATATTCTCTCATTTAGAGGAGTTAATGTCCTTTATATTTATTACTATATTCTCTCATTTAGAGGAGTTAATATCCTTTATATTTATTACTATATTCTCTCATTTAGAGGAGTTAATATCCTTTATATTTATTACTATATTCTCTCATTTAGAGGAGTTAATATCCTTTATATTTATTACTATATTCTCTCATTTAGAGGAGTCAATATCCTTTATATTTTTATTAGGATATTCTCTCATTTAGAAGAGTCAATATCCTTTATATTTATTATTTTATTCTCTCATTTAGGGGAGTTAATGTCCTTTATATTTATTACTATATTCTCTGATTTAGAGGAGTCAATATCCTTTATATTTATTACTAAATTCTCTCATTTAGAGGAGTTAATATCCTTTATATTTATTACTATATTCTCTCATTTAGAGGAGTTAATATCCTTTATATTTATTACTATATTCATTCATTTAGAGGAGTTAATATCTTTTATATTAATTATTTTATTCTTTCATTTAGAGGAGTTAATATCTTTTATATCTATTATTTTATTCTCTCATTTAGAGGAGTTAATATCCTTTATATTTATTACTATATTCTCTCATTTAGAGGAGTTAATGTCCTTGATATTTATTACTATATTCTCTCATTTAGAGGAGTTAATGTCCTTTATATTTATTATTTTTTTCTCTCATTTAGAGGAGTTAATATCCTTTATATTTATTACTATATTCATTCATTTAGAGGAGTTAATATCTTTTATATCTATTATTTTATTCTCTCATTTAGGGGAGTTAATATCCTTTATATTTTTATTAGGATACTCTTATTTAGAGGAGTTAATATCCTTTATATTTATTACTATATTCTCTCATTTAGAGGCGTTAATGTCCTTTATATTTATTACTATATTCTCTCATTTAGAGGAGTTAATATCCTTTATATTTATTACTATATTCTCTCATTTAGAGGAGTTAATATCCTTTATATTTATTACTATATTCTCTCATTTAGAGGCGTTAATGTCCTTTATATTTATTACTATATTCTCTCATTTAGAGGAGTTAATATCCTTTATATTTATTACTATATTCTCTCATTTAGAGGAGTCAATATCCTTTATATTTATTACTATATTCTCTCATTTAGAGGAGTTAATATCCTTTATATTTATTACTATATTCTCTCATTTAGAGGAGTTAATATCCTTTATATTTATTACTATATTCTCTCATTTAGAGGCGTTAATGTCCTTTATATTTATTACTATATTCTCTCATTTAGAGGAGTTAATGTCCTTTATATTTATTACTATATTCTCTCATTTAGAGGAGTTAATGTCCTTTATATTTATTATTTTTTTCTCTCATTTAGAGGAGTTAATATCCTTTATATTTATTACTATATTCTCTCATTTAGAGGAGTTAATATCCTTTATATTTATTACTATATTCTCTCATTTAGAGGAGTTAATATCCTTTATATTTATTACTATATTCTCTCATTTAGAGGAGTCAATATCCTTTATATTTATTACTATATTCTCTCATTTAGAGGAGTTAATATCCTTTATATTTATTACTATATTCTCTCATTTAGAGGAGTTAATATCCTTTATATTTATTACTATATTCTCTCATTTAGAGGAGTTAATATCCTTTATATTTATTACTATATTCTCTCATTTAGAGGAGTCAATATCCTTTATATTTATTACTATATTCTCTCATTTAGAGGCGTTAATGTCCTTTATATTTATTACTATATTCTCTCATTTAGAGGAGTTAATATCCTTTATATTTATTACTATATTCTCTCATTTAGAGGAGTTAATATCCTTTATATTTATTACTATATTCTCTCATTTAGAGGAGTTAATATCCTTTATATTTATTACTATATTCTCTCATTTAGAGGAGTTAATATCCTTTATATTTATTACTATATTCTCTCATTTAGAGGAGTTAATATCCTTTATATTTATTACTATATTCTCTCATTTAGAGGAGTCAATATCCTTTATATTTATTACTATATTCTCTCATTTAGAGGAGTCAATATCCTTTATATTTATTACTATATTCTCTCATTTAGAGGCGTTAATATCCTTTATATTTATTACTATATTCTCTCATTTAGAGGAGTTAATATCCTTTATATTTATTACTATATTCTCTCATTTAGAGGAGTTAATATCCTTTATATTTATTACTATATTCTCTCATTTAGAGGAGTTAATATCCTTTATATTTATTACTATATTCTCTCATTTAGAGGAGTTAATATCCTTTATATTTATTACTATATTCTCTCATTTAGAGGAGTTAATATCCTTTATATTTATTACTATATTCTCTCATTTAGAGGAGTCAATATCCTTTATATTTATTACTATATTCTCTCATTTAGAGGCGTTAATATCCTTTATATTTATTACTATATTCTCTCATTTAGAGGAGTCAATATCCTTTATATTTATTACTATATTCTCTCATTTAGAGGAGTTAATATCCTTTATATTTATTACTATATTCTCTCATTTAGAGGAGTTAATGTCCTTTATATTTATTACTATATTCTCTCATTTAGAGGCGTTAATGTCCTTTATATTTATTACTATATTCTCTCATTTAGAGGAGTTAATATCCTTTATATTTATTACTATATTCTCTCATTTAGAGGAGTTAATATCCTTTATATTTATTACTATATTCTCTCATTTAGAGGAGTTAATATCCTTTATATTTATTACTATATTCTCTCATTTAGAGGAGTTAATATCCTTTATATTTATTACTATATTCTCTCATTTAGAGGAGTTAATATCCTTTATATTTATTACTATATTCTCTCATTTAGAGGAGTCAATATCCTTTATATTTATTACTATATTCTCTCATTTAGAGGAGTCAATATCCTTTATATTTATTACTATATTCTCTCATTTAGAGGCGTTAATGTCCTTTATATTTATTACTATATTCTCTCATTTAGAGGAGTCAATATCCTTTATATTTATTACTATATTCTCTCATTTAGAGGCGTTAATATCCTTTATATTTATTACTATATTCTCTCATTTAGAGGAGTTAATATCCTTTATATTTATTACTATATTCTCTCATTTAGAGGAGTTAATATCCTTTATATTTATTACTATATTCTCTCATTTAGAGGAGTTAATATCCTTTATATTTATTACTATATTCTCTCATTTAGAGGAGTTAATATCCTTTATATTTATTACTATATTCTCTCATTTAGAGGAGTTAATATCCTTTATATTTATTACTATATTCTCTCATTTAGAGGAGTTAATGTCCTTGATATTTATTACTATATTCTCTCATTTAGAGGAGTTAATGTCCTTTATATTTATTACTATATTCTCTCATTTAGAGGAGTTAATGTCCTTTATATTTATTATTTTTTTCTCTCATTTAGAGGAGTTAATATCTCAGGAAACTTCATTTGTGGCCAGATACCAATATCCATAGCCTAGGAAACAGTTTGGATCTCCATCAAGTCCAAATATTTCCCATTTAGGCAGATATTAGTCCATTTTTCTCCCGTTTTCACCCGCTTCTCACCGCGCAGACCTCTGTGTTTGAAGCCCGGAGGTGAGCAGCTGACGTGACGTCAGTGCAGCCCCTATTGTTGTGTGTGTAGCTCCACCTTTTTGGTACAGATAGGTAAGATTGGTACCCCTACAGAAGGGTGCCAAAAAGTGGGATGGTACGGTTCGTTTTTTTGGGACCCTTTCCAACGTATGCTCTATGGAAATGCAAAAATATGCGTGCCGTACCGCACCGAACTGAGCCGGACCGCTTGGTGGAAATGACCTACAAGTCTCCTGTAGCACCAGGCTGCAGGAGCAGCAGACCTCAAACTCTTTTGACCCGTCTCAAGGCGGACTTTGGGAACAAATAGCAAAAGTAAATGCTGAGACTGAGTCACAGAGGAAGACTGTAGCTTCCAGAACTTTCACATCAATAAAATCACACAAGTATGATGGAAGCAGATTCAGTAAAGCCTCATAAATAAGGACATGACAGTGATTTATCCTATCAGCTCGATCATACAGAGTGCAATGATGAATTCAGGACTGAAGGTTTGTCATAAACACTGCGTGGTATCTGAAGATTTAAGGCTCTGAGAAGATGCATTGCCTGCATGTACAGAACATCACTGTAATCAGAGGCATAAACTTTGCAGTAAACAAAATTTCGTAAACAGCTTTAACTTCTTTACAAGGTGATCATTATGAAGCAGAATCATTGATCAAGAACCCAAGATATTTATGAGAGGACACAGACTCGGTCCCATCACTCTGAGATGTGAGGACATGAGGAAGGTTCAGCTCCTTCAGGATTCAGAACCTGTTTTAACAGAGTCCTTAAAAGGTTTCCTGTAAGTGACGGAGATCCTGACGCTATAGGAGCGGTAAATGACAGTGTCATCAGCATAGAAATGAACATTTGCATTGAGAACTTTATGAACGGTACTGTTGACATACAGTGTAAAGAACATTTAGAGGTAAATCTCTCAGCCTGCACATGCTGAGATCTGTCTGATAGTTTTCAAACCATCAGACCAACTCTTCTGAAGGGCGATACAGCGCAGCCTGTTTTAAAATGACATGATCAACAGTATCCAAGGCTTTCGACAGATCAATAAAAAGAGCTGCAGTGTTCCTGACTGTCCAAGAACTCAGTAAAATCACTGACTACCTTTAAAGCAGCTGTGGTAGTCCTGTGCTCTTTCCTAAAGCCTGACTGATAATCAGATAAAATATTATTGATGATTACTTTAGTTGGTCACTCACAAGAGATCTGAGTGTTTTAGCTGAGACGGACAGTTTGAAATGCCTGTAGTTGTTAGAACTGTAGGGTCTCCTCCTTTAACAGAGGGAGAACGTTTCTTTACAGGTTGGTAATCCTTCTTTGCCCCACTGTACAAGTCTGTAAACTGAGAAGGATTTAGTCTGACGCTACTGTGAATTTGAAGGCTCATCTGTGTTTTGGTCTTTCTGTTAATGTGGTCTTTGTGTTTTTAATGGTGGATGTGTGTCTTCCAGGTGCACGAGGAGATGTCAAAGATCATCACTAAGGTTCTGGATAATTATCCTGGGAACAACTCGACCACAGAACAGGCCTGGGACTTTATCCAGAGGAATGTGAGTCAAACCCTTCAACCCTAATGTGCAAAAGGACTAGATATCAGGAACAAAAAAAAAAAGATATGACACAGGAAACCTAATCAAACGACCTCCCTCTCCTTCTCTCTCTCTCTCTCTCTGGCCCTCCCTCTCTCCCTCTCTCTGGCCCTCTCTCTCACCCTCTCTCTCTCCCGCTCTCTGGCCCTCTCTCTCACCCTCTCTTTCTCCCTCTCTCTGGCCCTCTCGCTCTCCCTCTCTCTGGCCCTCTCGCTCTCCCTCTCTCTGGCCCTCTCTCACCCTCTCTCTGGCCCTCTCTCTCACCCTCTCTCTGGCCCTCTCTCTCTCCCTCTCTCTGGCCTTCTCTCTCTCTCTCACCCTCTCTTTCTCCCTCCCTCGCCCTCTCTCTCGCCCTCCCTCTTGCCCTCTCTCTTGCCCTCTCTTTGGCCCTCTCTTTGGCTCCCTCTCTTTCTCCCTCCCTCGCCCTCTCTCTCTCCCACTCTCTGACCCTCTCTTTCTCCTTCTCTCTCACCCTACCTCTCGCCCTCTCTCTGGCCGTCTCTCTCTCCCTCTCTCCGAGCCACTCTCTCTCCCTCTCTCTGGCCTTCTCTCTCTCTTACCCTCTCTTTCTCCCTCTCTCGCCCTCTCTTTGGCTCTCTCTCCCTCTCTTTGAGCCTCTCTCTCTCCCTCTCTCTCACCCTCTCTTTCTCCCTCTCTTGCCCTCTCTTTGGCTCTCTCTCTCCCTCTCTTTGAGCCTCTCTCTCTCCCTCTCTCTGGCCCTCTCTCTCTCCCTCTCTCTGACCCTCTCTTTCTCCCTTCCTCTTCCTCTCTCTCTCGCCCTCTCTCTCTCCCTCTCTCTTGCCCCCTCTCTCTCTCCCTCCTTCTTGCCCTCTCTCTGGCCCTCTCTCTCTCCCTCCCTCTCACCCTCTCTTTCTCTCTCTCTCGCCCTCTCTTTGGCCCTCTCTCTGACCCTCTCTCTCTCCCTCTCTCTGGCCTTCTCTCTCTCTCGCCCTCTCTTTTGCCTCCTCTCTCTCCCTCTCTCTGACCCTCTCTTTTTCCTTTTCTCTCTCCCTCCCTCTTGCCCTCTCTCTGGCCCTCTCTCTCCCTCTCTCTGACCCTCTCTTTCTCCTTCTCTCTTGCTCTCTCTCTTGTCCCCTCTCTCTCATCCTCTCTCTGGCCCTCTCTCTCCCTCTCTCTGATCCTCTCTTTCTCCTTCTCTCTCACCCTACCTCTTGCCCTCTCTCTATTCCTCTCTCCGACCCTCTCTCTCTCCCTCTCTCTGGCCTTCTCTCTCTCCCACCCTCTCTTTCTCCCTCTCTCGCCCTCTCTTTGGCTCTCTCTCTCCCTCTCTTTGAGCCTCTCTCTCTCCCTCTCTCTGACCCTCTCTTTCTCCTTCTCTCTGGCCTTCTCTCTCTCTCACCCTCTCTTTTTCCCTCTCTCGCCCTCTCTTTGGCCCTCTCTCTCCCTCTCTCTAACCCTCTCTCTCTCTCTCTCTCTCGGGCCTCTCTCTCTCGCCCTCTCTTCTGCTCCCTCTCTCGCCCTCTCTCTTTCCCTCTTTCCCTCTCTCTTGCCTCTCTCCCTCTCTCTTGCCCTCTCTCCCTCCCTCTCTCTGGCCTTCTCTCTCTCTCGCCCTCTCTTTTGCTCCCTCTCTCGCCCTCTCTTTCCCTCTATCCCTCTCTCATGCCTCTCTCTGGCCCTCTCTCTCCCTCTCTCTTGCCCTCTCTTTCCCCCTCTCTCTCGCCCTCTCTCGCCGTAGATGGAGTGCTGCGGTTGGAGCGGCCGGACAGACTGGGACGGTAACATGGTGATAGTGAACAGCTCTCAGCTTTTGTTTCCGTGTTCCTGTCAGAATATCTCTCTGTCTCCTGGAAACTTCTCTGACAGCGGTTTCTGTGAGGCTCAGACGCCCGACTGGCCTGTCTATGACACGGTAAACACTCGTTTTATCTGAGATTATGCTCTCCCCTGCTGGATTAACCTTTGTTATTATTGTGTGCAGGGCTGTGCTGAGAGCGTGGAGAGCTGGCTGCTCACAAACATCGGGGTCGTCCTCGGGATCTGCCTCGGAGTCGCTCTTATTGAGGTATGGTTGCACAGGCATTACCCTCTATATTTTTCATTTTCCTATGAAAGATTTCAGTAGATTTGCTGAATACAAACTCATGTTGGAGCTAAAACTGCATCCATGTGGCTGTAAAAATAAGAAATGAGTATTTTCCTTCATGTCTGAAGGCAAACCCCCCCTGTACTCTGAAATTACTGATGAGAACGAGGGCTGCTAGCAGCACTTACCAGACTGCGGAGCATGTCGGGGTGCGTCATAGCATTAGCTAGGTATTAGCTACCTGTATAGTGTCCTCCACACATACAGAGACGTCCTCCGAGGACTGTCTTTAACTCAAAAACAATGAGCATATTACACTGTGTATATGAGGCAGTACTGGCTGTCAACAGCAGGTGGCAGTATGACCAATCAAGATGCTATTATGCAGATTTGATCAGGCCGAGACTGGCATTCATCCTACACAATAAAAAAGATAAGACATACTGTATATGTAAGTGGTGTTACTGGCACCTCTCAGTAGGTGGCGCTAAAGCAAGCCCTTAAAGCCAACATGCTAGAATAAAAAGTTTTAAGGGGCAGACAGTGATCAGATATTTGAGATCTGAACTTCCTGTGTACTGATGAGACAAAGACATGTTCACCTTTTTGGGAACAAATAGCCAAAGTAAATGTTGAGACTGAGTCACAGAGGATGACTGGAGCTTCCAGAATTTTACATCAATAAAATCACAGAACAATGACAGAAGCAGATTCAGATGCTCTAGAGCCCTTCAAAAAACATTCATAAGCTTGTGCAGAGTGTGCCAATAAATGTTTTTTGCACACTGATAGCAGAAAACCAAGACACAGCTTCTTATAAGACAGTTAGAAATCTTCTTAAGGACTAAAGCTTAAGTTTCACTTTTATTTGCAGCGCACTGCATCAGGGAGCAGAGGGGGAGAGGGCACAAACAGCTGGAAGTCATAGAGCTGATTCCACCAGAAAACAGCTTTAGTAGATCACCAATACATTCTATATATTCACAATCTGCACCTAGGGGGTGCTGTGGTATCATTCACATGTCGTCAGGTTCAGTGTCAGACTGTGGTCTCCTGAGATTTTAGGAACACAGGACTGCTGTCTGGTTTATGTAAACACAGGTAGGATGCTGTGCTGACGGCTGAAGCTGGGCTCCTCTACAGCCATATTTCCTCACAGAGCCTTTAAATGGATTAGCATCAGACTTTAACCCTCTCTGCTTTTAATTCCAGAGGATTTTTAAAAACAGAGCAGAGAAGTTGAATTGAAGTTGATTGAATTTCCCTTTGGGGATAAATAAAGTTCTTGTATTGTATTGTAAGTTGAGGAGAGGAAGAAGAAGCTCTCCTGTCTTCTTCTAAGTTTTTGCTGCACGTAGCTTTGCTTCATGTGTGTTTGGTTTTGTCTGCTGTTTCACTGGTTCTCAGTGATTAGTCTGGAGCACTACCGCCACCTGGAGCGGGTTGGGCTAGTGTGTGGAGGCCTTGGCCATTTTCGAATTCACCTACTATACTAGCAGTGCGTACTGATTTGCCCAAAATATAGTATGCAGTATGCGAACAAATGCAAAAGTTGCAGTATGCCAAAAATACCCAGATGACATACTGATTTGGGAAAATTTCGCAGTATGCATTGGACCAGTCTGCTTCGCCTACTGTTACCCACAATGCAAAGCGACAGATCAGAGTTCGTAATGGTGGAGAGCGACAAAACTTTCACTGGAGCAGCTGATGGTTACAAAAAGTGCCATTACCTTTTATCTTTACCTTTTTAACATGTACTATAGTAAGTTGTATGAGTTGTAATATGGTCGCTGTTGTTTTGGTTTTGCCGTTACGGCTCATAACAGCCGGAAAGGTGCTGTCTAGTGTGTCCTTTCACTGCACTATGCATGCTAAGCTAGAAACAACGGCTATAAAAATCCAGAAAAATCAAATAAAAACACTTCCCAGATTTTGTCTGTACGTAAATGGATGGAAAACTCTGTAGCGTCGTTTAATATTGACCAGGGTATGACGTACATCTGTATACCAGATACCAGCTAAACCGGGCCAAGCATACTACACAATAACGTCCGACTGGCAGTCATACTGCATGCTGCTGTCGTATGCAGTACACAATGCGCAATACATACTGCATACTGCAGTTGGCAGGAGTACGCCGTAGGCCAATTGGAAAACGGCCCTTGTTTCTCTGTTCAGATGTGTTTGTCATGTGACTTCCTGCACCAACCTTGATGGCTCAGGCTGAATACAGATAGTTACATCCTAACTACACAGTAAACCAGCCTTTTGTTTTTGAAGGAGTGCTGTTTTAGCTGTAAAGACTCCTTCATTCAAAAGAAGGTGGAAACAGTGGAGGTGTGGGCGTCTGTACTTGTTTTATGTTTTTACTTAGCGCCCCTAGTGGTGAGGTTTGAAAGTTATGTTAATAAAAAGTATGAAATGTTAAAGAAATTACTAATATTCAAAGAAATTGTTTGTGGTTGTGAATTTTTTCAAAATGGTTTGATTTTCATGAATTTATAAAAGATAAGATATTCCTTCATTAGTCCCACAAGGGGAAATTCCAAAGAAAGAAAGTGAAAAATCTCTTAAAGATGAAACCTGTTCCAGATAAATACAGAGATGATGAGTTGTGTGCTTGTGTGTTTGTTTTCCAGCTGCTGGGGATGATCCTGTCTCTGTGTCTGTGCAGAAACATCCACACAGAGGACTACACCAAAGTGCCAAAGTACTGAAGCTTCCAGGAGACACTTTGACCATGAAAAACAAGAGGGAAATAGTTGAAATAATGTTTTTTACCCATCCTGTATTTAGTGAAGCTTTTTGTCCAAATGTAAAATAATGTTTGCTTTGAATTTTATTAGATTTTCTCTTTCTGAGGTACTTCTTCCATCACCCTTTAGGGGTTATTTACTCCTCACATGAAATGCCTGATTTGGATATTCAGATACCAGGGGCCTCTACTTTTGTCCGCATCTATAAATCTTCACCCTGGGTGAAGGTGAACAACAGGAGTGTTTTTTAAATATTGTTAATGTGTAGGAAAGGCCAAAACACGGATAAAACCCATCTGGAGACACAAATACCCATCTGAGCGTGGACTAGGCCTCAGCCTTACCCTGGTTTATCTAGGCCCTTAGAATCTGGTGGTCAGAATGAATAAGGGTGAATTAGCCATGAGCTAAGAGGCTAGCAGTGCCTCTTTAACAGCTTTTCTCCCTCATGTTGTTACAAACTTTCTTTTATGGGATAGACTATATGTTTATAAACTGTTAAGCTAATAAATCATGTGGGGTACTTGGGCCTAGACTAACCTGCATGCAAAAGGCAAGGATGGAATGTCTTATAAGCTAAAAAGGATGACATCATCTTTTTAGAGACTATTGTAGGCTTTAGAGGATGGCATCATGAAAGGCAGAGGATGGAATTTTGGTGAAGCTGGGGATGTTGGGGCCTTTTTTGGCAACTTATGGAGAGTTTTCCACAAGTTGCCAACAAAGGACAGTCAGCATGAGGGAAAGATAGTTGGTATTTATGTTCTAATGTGCCGGAGAGTCTGCTGAGGATCACATCTGTTGACAGGGCGGTCTTGATTGCGTGCTGCTACGTGTTGCATCTTCATAGCCAATCCAGTCCAGATGAGGACATCCCAGACCACCTCCGTACGCCGCTTGAGCCTTTAGATATCAAACCGTTTTCAGAACACTCTGAGGTCTGAGGTCGTCACTTGGTATCTGAACGCCTGAATGTTAATGTGATATGTAAACGCCCCCTGATCGTCAGCCCAGTTTCTTTGGAGCACTTTAGAGCTGAAAATGTTTAGAAGAGGAAGATGTTTGAGAAGTGATAGAGAGGAAATGTTAAAGACCACTGGATTCCTCTGAGCCTCATCGCTTCATTGTTTGAAGTTTCCCTTAAAAATCTGACCTGGAATCGTCTTTAATGACAGAAACTGAGCTGAAAACTGGAAAAACTCCTCCAGAATAATGTTTTTTATTTTTATACACCAGCGTTTGAGTTGTTGTGAAATGTTTTTAGTACTTTGTAAATAATTTTAGTCATTCTTTGTGTGAATTTAAACCGAAGCGTACTGCCAGTGTTTCCTCGAGCAGCTGGTCTCTCCTTTTTAAACGTCTTTTTCACATTTTTTTCATGTCGTCTTCACTTGAACATGTCCGGATTGTGTTCTGGAAATAATGGAAATAATAATAATGAGGTACTAAAGAGGAACATTTTGATGGTACTGTTCCACTCTTTGGTTTATAAGATTTAGTTTTTTACCCACTTTAACATGAACGGTGCAGTGCTTGAGGAGTGCATTCTTTATTTTAACCACTTAATGAGAAGAAAAGTGAATATTCTGGAGCAGGAATAATATTTTTCTTTGGGGGGGATCAATCTGGAAATGTGTTTATAGACAAAAAGATGAAATTGATTTTAACTTCGATTGAGGATGTTGTTTTTATAATGTACAAATCCACCGTCCTGTTGTTGCTCTTCTGTACAGTCTGTATGAAACTCTCTGTTAACCTTTAAAATATAACTTTACGTATTCTTCCTTTATAACTAGATGAATATCTGTTAAACAGCTGGATACGTCCATGTGTACTCACAACTTTCCATTTCTTTTATTTGACAATAAATTCATTACACTCCCTCTGTGTGTCTCTACATGCTCATAAAGTCTTAGTACCTGGGTTAGCGGTGCCACGGTCCGTCTTTGCCCAGCCTGATGGTTGGTGGTTCAATCCCCAGATGGTTAAAGGATAAACTGAGACCACATCGTCAGTGGTAAACACACAGACTACAACATTATAACTTTATCCTGAATTATCATGCAATAATGAATATAGAATAAAGCATTACAGCAGCAAATGGACAAAAGTATTTGGCCTCCTAACTGTTCCATCAATGGGGACTCCAGTGATCATGTTTTTCGTTTATGAGGTCAGGCTTACAATCTCTGCTCCAGTTCATCCCAAAGGTGCTGGATGGGGCTGAAGTCAGGACTCTGAACTCCTCAAACCAGGTCTTTCTAGTCCTTCTCTGGTCTCTGGGCCACAGTCATGCTGGAATCGAAAAAGGGCCTTCCCCAAACTGTTGTCATGTAGTTGGAAGCATAGCATTGTCCAGAATGTCTTGGTATGTTGGAGCATTAAGATTGGCGTTGGACTTGGGGATGTGAGGCGTACATGCAGTTGTTACCATGGAAACCCATTCATGAAGCTCCTGCTGCAGTTCAAGTTCAGAACTCTTCAGCTATGGAATTAGCAGAGACTTTTACCCATGATCCTTTGCAGTCATTGACCCCACTCTGTGATTTTTACCTGGTCTTCTGCTTCATGGCTGTTGTTCCTAAACTCTTCCACTTTCTAATATCACTGACAGCTGACTGTGGAATATCCAGCTATCTTATTGCAAAGGTGGCATCATCACAGAACTATGCTGGACGTCTCTGAGCTCTTCAGTAATCATTTTTTTTACCCACAATGCACTGCAATTTACAGTTAAACTGTGAAATAACAGAACAATAAGTTACTGTAAAATTTAACTGTATAAATTACATTAATTTGTTACAGTGCAAAAGGACGTACAGTATATTGCCAAAAGTATTCACTCACCCATCCAAATAATGTAAATCAGGTGTTCCAGTCACTTCCATGTCCACAGGTGTATAAAATCATCACCTAGGCATGCAGACTGTTTCTACAAACATTAGTGAAAGAATGGCTCGCTCTCAGGAGCTCAGTGAATTCCAGCGTGGTACTGTGATAGGATGCCACCTGTGCAACAAGTCCAGTGGGGAAATTTCCTGGCTCCTAAATATTCCACAGTCAACTGTCAGTGGTATTATAACAAGGTGGAAGTGATTGGGAATGACAGCGACTCAGCCACCAAGTGGTAGGACACATAAAATGATGGAGCGGGGTCAGCGGATGCTGAGGTCATAGTGCACAGAGGTCACCAACTTTCTGCAGAGTCAATGGCTACAGACCTCCAAGCTTCATGTGGCCTTCAGATTAGCTCAAGAACAGTGGTAGAGAGCTTCATGGAATGGGTTTCCATGGTAACAGCTGCATCCAAGCCATACATCACCAAGTGCAATGCAAAGCGTCGGATGCAGTGGTGTAAAGCACACCGCCACTGGACTCTAGAGCAGTGGAGAGACCTTCTCTCGAGTGACCAATCGCGCTTCTCCATCTGGCAATCTGATGGACCAGTCTCGGTTTGGTGGTTGCCAGGAGACTGCATTGTGCCAAGTGTAAAGTTCGGTGGAGGAGGGATTATGGTGTGGGCTTGTTTTTCAGGAGCTTGGCTTGGCCCCTTAGTTCCAGATAAAGGAATTCTGAATTGTGGTGATATCTAGTGATTATAAATGAATATTATCAATAACCCTCGAATAATATCAATAACAACAGGGCACCACCACTTATGTGGATTGGTTATTTAATAACCAATCAAAAAATTTATTTACTAATTGAACATTTTAATTGATACAATTTTTAATGATGAGTCAATCTCATACCTCAAGTTATGAGTCCTCGTGATGGTGACTTCACTTCTGGACGACGCCTGACGTCCTGAAGATGTATTGTTGAGTCACAGAAGCACAATGTGTGTATATATATCACGTGGCTAATATGAATATAATGTGAGTAAATAAACAGGAAATGACTTAATGTGATAATAAAGAAATGATGCTAACCTAGTTTGATTGAGAGTGGATGAATTGAAAATAAAGAAAAAGATAACAGCGTAGAATTTGGGATGTAAATTTGGAAAAATATATCGGAATTAATTAATATTTCTAATGGAACTGTTGGAGACACCGTCAACCCTCATGAGTTGGATCAGAATCCTACTGTTTGTCGTAGAAAAAGGACAAGGAGAAGAACTGTCTGGAAGGTTCTGAAGAGCCCAAAGCTACTGTTGTTACCAGCTGGGTCGGCCCTGGTGGGTTCTGCAACAGCGTCAAGGTGGGTCTCTCAGAGAAGACCGTCTGACGAACACGGCAAGATGGGTCCTTTCCAAGGATTCTAATGGGCTCGACTCATTCCAAATAAACAGTTCCTAATTCGTCCAATTAATATCAGAGTTAATGTCTCAGGATAGTCGCCATCACTGTGATCATTGGATCACAGTGCCCCCTCGTTGCTGATTGGTCCTGTTACTTTCTAACCAGGCCCAAACAGTTCAGACAGGAGCTTTGCAAGATGGATTCACCAGTGAGAAACAAGGAAATGGGTGTATCCATCTGCTATGCAAGGTTAGTTCATGCAGTCTTTCATGAACATAATCAGACCTCACCCCTGCTGGGTTTTCGGCCTTTCCTGAAGACGTTATATCCCTTTATCATAAATGCAGAGCTGGCTGATGAGTCTGTCAGCCACATTTCAGATAAACAAAGTAAATCAAGGTTTGAGTCAATAAGTAATTTTTCAAGCTGCTCAGTTTTTGATATGACATTTCTGATGCTTAAATGTCCTCCCACTAATCCTTAAACCTTTGCACACAGGTCCCACAAAACTATTGAGTGGTTAGTTGTTTGAAGCTGATTTGTGATTTCCATCTCGTTCTCTACCCCCCTCTCTTCCTCAATGCTCTGTGGTAATTTCAGGGTCATTTTCCTCCTTGTCACCTCTTTATTTGCTTGTATGAGGACTTGTTCTTTGGCAAATGCGTATCAGAAGTCAGGGAAGCACTGTCAAAGTGCATTGTCACACATTGTTACCTCCGCCAAGGAGGTTATGTGATCGGGTGGGTTTGTTTGTTTGTTAGTTTGTTTGTTAGCAACATAAACAATGGTGGACGGATTTTCATTTAATTTTCAGGAAATGTCAGAAATGGCATAAGGAAGAACTGATTAGATTTTGGGACTGATCCAGATCACCGTCTGGATCCAGGAATTTTTTAAAGGATTCTGTACTATTGGGAGATAGGGCTAATGGTGGAGGTCTGCGCTGTTACTACTTTACACCAGGAGATGGCGGACATGAGTAACTTCAATCCCAGCAACATTTTGGGTGTGTTTCCATTCAAAGTTTTGGAGTTTATAGAGTTTGAAAGACGCACGCCAGGTCGAGGAGATGAGTCGGAGTGCAACAGAGAGAAAGACAGCCAATCGTAGCGAGAATACTCACAATGCTGGGAGGAATAGAGGAATATTCACCCTCTGCCATGACTTTTAGTTGTCCAGTGAGACCATGGGTGAGACTGTCAGTGCATCTGTTGGCACCGGCAGGCAATGCTTCCACCATGACAGTCCACCCATAGCGAAGCCAGTGCTTTGCCTCACTGTGTTTCCACACCACCGGGGAGAATGTAATCGGCGAAAGCTGTGGCGGGGGGCACATGTGGACGGATCCAGAAATTTTTTTAAAGGATTCTTCACTATTGGGAGATAGAGCTAATGGCGGAGGTCTGCACTCTCTGAGTGCTTTTCTAGTTTTACATTTTATCCTTTTTAATCGGAAATAACCGAAACCAGAATAACGGTCAAAAATGAAAAAACAGAAAAATGGCTCGTTTTTTTGTTTTTTCCATTTTTGGACAAAAACGGAATAACGAGAATTTCTCTCATTTTTTCAGTATGGTTTCAACCAGATAATGGATCTGCCAGAAAGTACACTGAGGCCCGGCCCTCTCCTGAAGACTGTCGGCCTGGTCTCCCAGTAAAACTGGAACAGCTTTATGGCTCCATTCAGCTTCCATTAGTGCTGTTTATAACATTTAAAAGCAACCCTTCAGTTTAGATTACTCATTTATCTTCTCATTGAACTGTTTCTTAATGGGAGACAGATCTCTGGAGTGATGATAAAAGCTGTTCTTCCTGTTAAACTGAGCCTTCACAATGACAAGTACACAGCTCTGGGTTTAGGAGGAACATTTCTCTGCCCACAGCTAATTGTTGAGGCGAACTCCACTTCCTGGGAGTGTTCCTATCTTCACACTGCTGAGTAGGATGGCAAAGTGTTGGCTGATAACCCTGCCTCTTTTAAACACTTGTGGACTCTATAAAGCAGAGCCATTGTTAATGATAGGGCAGACGTTAAACAGTCATGGCGCTCATAGGCCTCCTCCTTCTGCTGCTACTCACAGGTAAGATCACAGTCTTCTTTATGATGGATATATTATCACCTGTGCTGCTGCTCAGGTCTGCAGTTTGGGCTCAGTAATTAAGAGTCACTATTTTCTAACCACCATAATCAATCTCCATATCATAATTGTGTGGAAACTATGAGACAGAAAAGAGAAAAGCATCCATTGTTTTGTTTTTTTTTGTTTTTTAGAAAAATAAATAAATAAATTAGAGTTATGATGCTTGAACATTAGCTGAGAGGATGTGTGTGTATGCCACAGAATGTTAGGACTCTCTTAATAATATCACTGTTAATGTCTCCCGGAGCAACGCTGCTGTTTTCAATGTACTCTTAAAGGGATATTTCTGTATTTTTGAAGATAGGTCGTATGAGCTTCTCTGCATCAGTTGTGGCATTAGCCTTCAGTGATTTTGGTGAACCTTTCCCCGTCACACACAGGACCCAGATGGGTAGTTTTCTGCTTAATCTTACAGGTTTATGGTCAAAGATTGGCCAAAAACAATTTTGGCTCACCTGTACTCCATATCGAACATTTTTGAAGCGTTACATTTTCAAACTGTGGCACGATTTTGCAATGTGAGCATTTGGCTTTCTGATCAGCCGTTCAGGTCTGCAGGCTTTGTCAGAATAACAAAAAAATTGGACTAAGCCTACTTATTTCAGCTCAGTTTTCCACTTTAGCAGCTGACACACTGTTTTCATAGTCATATCATGCAGACTGTCTAATTATCAGCCATTAGAAGAGTAAATCCACAGACATAAGCTTACTTTGATGACAAATTTTCATTCAGCTCCTCCAGTTTCTCTAATCTATCCTCAGACAGATGAAAAGGGTCAGTAAAAAGCAGTGGTGTTGAGTAAAGCTGGGTGTACACTGTGTGATTTCAAGCTGACCATACGACAGTCGTGGCAGAATGTCATCTCATACTGTACAACTGAATCGCTTATGATGCACGAGCATCGTGCACGACCTGAGTGCTCACACTGTATGACTGAAGTCGGGACGGACTGTGACAGAAACCCGCGGAGATTCCTTTTAAACCTCTTAAAGCCTGTTGTATCATATTTGATACATACTTTTATGACACCTCTATCTAATCAATATGATCAATAAATTACAAAAAAAATTCTGAATACAATCTGATAAATGATAAAAAAATTCCCTCAAGTGGATTATCAGTTACCAAAAACACCTGATGTATCAAATGAGTTGTCTGGCCATTTACAAAGGAAAACAATCACCCAAAGTTGTTTATTCTGCGTCATACCACCAAAATATCAAACATGCCAGAAATCCTTCTGACCAGTCGGAGCAGGTCGTAGTCGGGCCGTGGTCGGCCGTTGAACCCTGTACACAGCACAACAAATGATGCCAGATCCGACTGAAAGTTGGCCCGACTTCAAAGTGAGTCTTGCGACTCTAAATTCGTGGCTGAATCACTGGAAAATGGCACAGTGTACACCCGGCTTTAGGTGGGGAACTCTGGATGGGGAGTGATGCAGGCTGCAGGCATCTGTGAGCTGCTGTCCTCCATCAGGAATGTCCTAAAGATGTGTTGAACTAAGCCCCACTCACCACAGCAGCAGCTGTTGTGGACTTTGGCTCACAGTTTCCACACCTACACATCTCTCCTGCTAACCAATCTCCACCAGAGTTTCTCTCTTTCTTCCCCTTTCATCTATAGTTCCTAAAGTTCCTCTGTGAACTTCAGCTCATAAAAGTTTCCATTCCTAACCACAGTGAATGGCATGTCATCGTCACTTGAGTCAACATCATTTGTGCTAGTTTTGTTTGAGCTAATTTTGTTCCGTCAGGGCCCACAAACCCACACAGCCGTTCAGAGATACTGAGGAGAAAGAAAAGGCTGTTAGCCAATGCTTGCATTGCAAATTGCCAATACTAAAATATTACACTTCAAAAATGTTCAATATTTTGTACAATTGAGCAAACTCTTTGTTGGTCCATGTTTCCCTAAAACTTGCTGGATTACTTGAAGAATCTCTACCTGCCTGCTCTTCTTTATCGCTGAGGTTCTCCAAGCATCCTGTTTGAAGGAGCAACACTTTCTCAAACCACTGGAGGCTAATGCCGCCAGGTACCTCATACAACTCAACTTAAAAAAAAAAACAAATATCCCTTTGAGTTTTGAGGCAGTAATGATTCCATAAAAATTCCCTCTTTCGAGGATTCTACTCATGGTTCTGCTCTCACGGGTGGAGTGTGCACAGTGGTACAACCAGGATATCAAACAAGCCAAAAACTCATCTGACCATTCAGCCGTGGTCGCCATCGAGTCTCAGAGTCAGATTCAGACAACTTTATTTATCCCAGATGACCAGTTCAGTTTTACCATTCAGTCTCCCTGAACACATTTAGTCACACCCAAACACATCTCAACAAACAATGCACCATCAGGCAAGTCAGTCTGATCCAGGAGTCAGCTGTAAATGTCAGTGTTGGCCTTGTTTTACAGAGAATGTCTCTGTGTTTCTGCTGTAGATGATGTGTCCTCTGAGTGCAGTAATGTCGACATCATACGCCATCTAAATATGACCGACAAAGTCAAGTACTTCATGACGCGGCCCGCTAAAAACTACATTAACCCCACTAACGTGACCCTGGATGTTCATCTATATGCCATTCTGGATTTGGTGAGTATTTTTGATTCTTATTCTAACAGATTCATTTTTTTTACAGTTTTCTTTTTTTTACAGTTTTCTTACTAAAGAATATCTCCAAACAAAGATGTCTCTAGTAGAGACGCTTGGGTTTGGTCCCTTGGTAGTTGGAACAGGAATATAACCTCTTAAAGACGATGGACTGTCCTGATTCCTGGTCTGTCATCTGGCAGATTCATCTCATAAAGCTCCAGTCTGGTAACACTGTAGCAGGGCTGAGCATGGACCGGACCAATCAGTGTCATTTTAATGTGACAGACAGAACGTTCATCCAGCCACCCTCTGGGAATATTTTGAGAAGTCCTGCCTCTTCCCAAAAACTTGGTATGTGAGGTTTCCCAGATCAATCAATATCCCATATAATGGAGATATTTCACCTTCACTCTGGTGGGTCAGGTCAACAATAATGAGTAGGTTAAACTCACTGTGAACGTTTTTGATCAATTCAGGCCCACAAACCCAGTCAAATGCTCCGTCCCTACTAGAAGCTGCCATAATGCTCTTTGCTCCAGTATAAACAATGGAGAACTGATAGCACTGATAGCCTCTAACAGGAACAGCAAAGTCCACACAATGGTTTTACAGTTGTATGGAGTCAATTCATTTCAATTTAATTCAATTCAACATGCTTTACTGGCATGGAAACATCAGTTTGCATTACAAAAGCAATATACATAGTTATAATAATAATGACAGAACAAATATTACACACATGGACAAAATAGTTGGTACCCTTCTGTTAAAGAAAGTAAAACCTACAGTGGTCACTGAAATAGTATAAAACTGACAAATGAAATGATAAATAAAATGTACTGAAAATCAGGTTGCGGGGTCAGCAGCCTAAGCAGGGGCGCCCAGACTTCCCTCTCCCCGGCCTCTTCGTCCAGCTCTTCCTGGGGGATCCTGAGGCGTTCCCAGGCCAGCTGAGAGACGTAGTCTCTCCAGCATGTTCTGGGTCTTCCCCGGGGCCTCCTCTCAGTGGGACCTGCCTGGAACACCTCACCAGGGAGGCGTCCAGGAGGCATCCGGACCAGATGCCCGAGCCACCTCATCTGGCTCCTCTTGATGCAGAGGAGCAGCGGCTCTACTGTGAGTCCCTCCCGGATGGCCGAGTTTCTCTCCCTATCTCTAAGGGAGAGCCCAGACACCCTGTGGTGGGGACTCATTTCGGCCACCTGTATGCACAATCTTGTTCTTTCAGCCACTGCCTACAGCTCGTGACCATAGGTGAAGGTAGGAACGTAGATCGACCGGTAAATTGAGAGCTTCGCATTTAGACTCAGCTCTTTCTTCACCATGACAGACCGATGCAGAGACCGCATCAATCCCGAGCTCGCACCGATCCACCTGTCAATCTCTTGCTCCATTCTTCCCTCACTCGTGAACAAGACCCGGAGATACTTGAACTCCTCCACTTGGGGCAGGATCTCATTCCCAACCTGGAGAGGGCATTCCACCCTTTTCCAACTGAGGACCATGGCCTCAGACTTGGAGGCGCTGATTCTCATCCCAGCCGCTTCACACTCGGTTGCGAACCGTTCCAGTGAGAGCTGAAGGTCGTGGCCTGATGAAGCCAAATGAAGCACATCAACCACAAAAAGGAGAGATCTAATCCTGAGGCCACCAAACCAGACACCCTCAACGCCCTGGCTGCACCTAGAAATTCTGTCCATGAAAGTTATGAATGGAACCGGTGATAAAGGCAGCCTGCTGTTCTTTGTTCTTCTTTTAATGAAGAAATGTCATCAAGTTCTGATAAAACTGGCGCTTTAGCAGCACCCACGCTCATCTCTTCCACCATAATTGCACTGGCCTCTTGTTGCTGCTTGCTTACGCCACGACTCCAAAGAGCCTGAAAGTACTGCCCCTTGTCACTGATTGGTCCTGTCACTTTCTAACCGGGCCCAAACAGTTCAGACAGGGGCTTTGCAAGATGGCAAGTTGGAATATAAAGACTGAAGATAAATCTGGACCAGAATCAACAAGTCATGATCTTAAAATTTAAAATGGGCTCTTAGGTTTTGCAGCCAAAATGATTTCATACTCATAGTCAAATCATCAGCCATAAATGTTAGCTGAATTTAGACTGTAAACAAGTTTGAGAGTTTTTGGCAGGAGCATCAGACAGGCGTTTGCTGAGATTGTTTTCTCTGAGTGTTGTTAAATGTCAAAGTATATTTAAGACTAATTTAAGGTCTGAACTACATTTATAAATCAGCACTGATATCAATACCAGCTAAAATTTATTTATAGATATCAACATTTCTGATTTTGGCAAAAATCATACATCCTTTTAATGTTTTTCAGAAAGAGAAAGACCAGAAACTGGTTACCTACATTTGGATAAATATGGTGAGTTTTTCATTGGCCCAATGTCCGTCTCTACTCTATGATTGTCAGTAATGAAATAAGTAAACGTGTTTCTCTCCATTATCTCCTCAGTTATGGGACAATCCCTTCATCTCCTGGAGAACAGAAGACTTCTGTGATAATCCTTTTGTTTATTTTCCGTCTGAACTTTTGTGGAAACCGGATATAACCATTGAGGAGATGTAAGTTTGCATCATCCTACATTCACTCAACAATCAACGTGTGGCCTCAAAAGCCTAAAAACATGAAATCCACAGGCCTTTTTAGAAAAACTGAGGTTTTCTGTGCATTCTTCATAAACTCCTAAACTCCTGTTTTAGGATGTTGTTAGGGCATAATTTAATCCATCATGTAACTATGGATCAGATAAGACCTGTCATGGATGGATGAATGGATGGATGGATAGATGGATGGATGGATGGATAAATGGATGGTGGATGTTGGAAGATGGCTGGATGGATGGATGGATGGATGGATGGATGGATGGTGGATGGATGGATGGATGATGGATGGATGGTGGATGGATGGTGGATGGATGGATGGGTGGATGGATGGATGGATGGATGGATGGGTGGATGGATGGATGGTGGATAATGGATGGTGGATGATGGATTGATGGATGGATGGATGGATGGATGGATGGATGGATGGATGGATGATGGATGGATGGTGGATGGATGGTGGATGGATGGATGGGTGGATGGATGGATGGTGGATAATGGATGGTGGATGATGGATTGATGGATGGATGGATGGATGATGGATGGATGGTGGATGGATGGTGGATGGATGGATGGGTGGATGGATGGATGGTGGATGGATGGTGGATGGATGGATGGGTGGATGGATGGATGGATGGATGGATGGGTGGATGGATGGATGGTGGATAATGGATGGTGGATGATGGATTGATGGATGGGTGGATGGATGGATGGATGGATGGTGGATGGATGATGGATGATGGATGGTGAATGGAAGGATGGTGGATGGATGGATGGATGGTGGATGGATGGATGGATGGATGGTGGATGGATGGATGATGGATGGATGATGGATTGGATGGATGGATGCTTCGGTAGAGGATGCAGATTTGATTCAATGTTTTAACACGTGTTCTCCTTCCCTCCAGGACAGAAAAAGATAAAGCTTCTCAGACTCCTTTCCTCGCTCTACGTCATGATGGTACCGTGTTCCTGAGGAATGGCATGGTTCTGGTCAGCACCTGCAGGATGCAGTTCTACAGATTTCCCTTTGACATTCAAAGATGCTCACTGACCTTCAAGTCCATTACAATGTTGGGTGAGTCAGGGACTTAGGTATAGATTCTGTGATCTATGTGTTCCTGTGTCCCTGAGCTTTCAACACTTTTGTGTACTTCATTGACCTCATTTGCACATGAACAAGAGCACCACACAACAGGCTGGACTGTGAGTCTTTAAAGGTCACTGTCTGAGGTCCGCAGGTAGTTTCTGAGTGTTTCAGAAAAGGGATACTGTTCTCCCTGGTTTAAAAACAGCTCTGTACATGCTTAAGGGCTGTTTGTCTGCCAAACAACTATATAATGGCTCAGCATCTCTGCTCCCTGATGGGTTTGTGTGATAATAGACCTACATCACAATCAGAGGAGCATTAAAGTTTACGTGTTTTATGAATTAGTGTCTTTTTGACTTATTGCCACAGTTTTAGTGCACACAGTCTTTGTGTGGAGCTGTAACAGAGGATCTCACTGTTTGGCTGCAGTGCAGACAGACTCATATCTCACATGTTTATGCAGGTGACGAAATCTGACAACCACAATTACACAGTGATTTTTCAGTGAGTGATTCTGCCATCAACCACTGGTTGATGTGGTTTCCAAAAACACTCAGGGTCTGATCAACAACATCAGGAACAGAAGTTTAACCAAAGATGACAGTATTTGTCATATATTCATATTAAGAACAGGCCTGCCCACAGGTTTAAAACCCCCACTGAATGTGTGATTGTGATTTATTGACATGTGTTTGTTGGATCGGTAGCATTGATGCTTACAGTTACTTCAGTTTTGAGTATTTATGCCAGTATTTATTTTGTCCCTAGTTATTTCAGTTCCCTCTACTTTATTTTCTCTGGCATCCTGACATTTGCACACATTGTGGTTTAGCTATAATGTCTGACAATACTTTCTAAATAGAGTAGTCGATTTGCCCAACCTCACTGTTAATATTAACAATAAAAAAAGAATTTCACTTTGAGAAAAGTGGGTTACATATTGAACATTTTGTACTACAGCAAAATTCAGTTCATATTTTGTTTATTTGATAAGAGTGGCTTTTATTCAGGTCATGAGATATAGTTATCACAGATTCACTGGACTGTGACCTTCCTGACCTTCCTGGGTCTCCCTTCTGGGCTGGGCCCTAGAAAGCGGCCCCCTTTGCCCCCCCATGAGCGGCCTTGACTATGGGTGCACTTTCCCTTTTTTCTTCTCTTTGATAGACTTCTGTCCGTGCTTATTTTGAGTTCTTTTAAAAACATCAGCTCTCTCTCAGTTCTGACAACAGTTCAGACATTTTACATTTATTTAGCCTGAGTTATTGTTGATGGGTTTTATCTGCAGAAAAGCTGACAACAGGACTCTAATTTCTTCATTTTCCTTGGCTGAATGCACGCTACTTTTTGAAAATTATAGGACAGGATATATAGGATTTTTGTCGCGTGAACTCTTGTTCAGTTGATTGAAATGTCAGATTTCAGCCATCGTCACTGTTACCTCGCCTGTCAGGATCGATGAACTACATCAGCAGACAGGAGACGCTTTGGCTTGGGCTGATCTAAAACAACTGGTGCCTTGAGTTTTTGTCAACAGATGCTGTTTTCTCCACACTATGGCTAGATTTACGCTGCACATGATCAGCATTTTATTCTTCTTGACAGAGACAACAGGGTAACGGTTTTCCCCACTTAAAGGGTGTGGAGGGTCATGTTATGTGATTGTAATGGCTGAACCCAGGATGCGGAGACGGATAGCAGTTTTGAACAGGTTTATTGTACAGGTAAGTGGAAACAGGAGGGGTGAATCCAAGAGTCCGAGAAGGTGAGAGAGTGCTGGAGCTGGCTGCGGTGATCTGGGCAGGAGGCACTGGAAGGAAAATGGAGAGGCACGTTAGAGGTGAGCAAGAGGATAACAAACACTAGAAAATACTCAAAAATCTCAATAGTAGAAACACTGGTGAACTTCTCTGGAGGAATCTCGTGAGAGAAGGAGCCTGGAGCTGACGATTACCGTGAGGTAAGTAAGGCGAGACTCAGGCGCTGTAGAGAGCCGCAGCAGGTCTAAAGTAGTGCTCCTGATGAGTGATACGCTGCAGGTGTGAACTCTCCACAGCACCGGGGAGAAGGGGAGGAAGCCTCAGGAAGAACACAGTAAAGTTAGCAGCCAGTCACAGCCTCCAGAAACCGGAAGTTCCACAAAAAAAAAAACGACTCAACAAAGTAAAACACCACAGGTCAGTGTTTATCTGGTAGATCCATTTCCTGGTTGAAACCGGACTGAAAAAAACAGGAGAAACTTGTTATTCCATTTTTCGTTTTTTGACCAAAAATGGAAAAAGCGAGACTACAAGCTGTTATTCTGTTTGTCTGTTCTTGACCAAAAATGAAAAATGGAAAAACAAGCCAATTTTCTGTTTCTGTCATTTTGGTCACAAAAACAGAAAAAAGGAGTAACAACATTTTAAAAAACGGGGTCCAATTTTATTTATTTATTTTTTTCATTTCCAATACTTTGTTTTCTTCATTTAATGGAATTCTTGAGAAGGAAGTCATGTGGCCATTGGGAAAGGTGAGCATATTAAAATAAAAGCCTCCATGTCAAAACAAGAGCCATCCATTGTGTTTTACAGTATTAATTTAAATTTATCTTATATCTTTTATTCTCAATTCAGGTCCATACATAGCAGGTCTTTTACAACATGCATATACTGTATATATATATATATATATATTAGGGCTGTCAATAGATTAAAATTTTTAATCGCGGTTAATCTCACAAATTCCATAGTTAACTCACGATTAATCGCAAATTAATCGCTCAAAGATACTGAACGCTGCAAAAATCTGCTTAGAGCATAACATGGTATACTCAACATTACTGAATAATACCACAATGTAGAGTCAAACTTTAGACTTCTAGAAGTTACCTCCTCTGTTCTCAGCAGCTGAACACAGAACAACAGATCTCATCATCACACATGGACATAAAGAAGTCAAGTCTCTGCTGAGAGCTCAGCAGTAAGGCACAGACACATCTAATGGTGTTTCACTGTTCTGATGTGAGTAAGGTGGACACATCTGCCCTGCTCAAGACAAAAAGCAAGTCATTACTTAAAAATGTCTGCTATTATTTATCATATTTTTACTTACAAACTAAAAAATGTAGTCCAAATGTAAAATAAATGCTGACAGTAAGAAATGACTGAGAACTTTGAAGGTGTAGTAAGAGGACTGAACCATCTCTTCATTCTTCAGATCATAGAAGAGCTACAGATTTAATCTAAAACCATTTTTTTCTTCCTAAACAAAGGAGAGCCACAGTCTAATAATGCTTTCAGCTTCTATTCTGATACTCTACAGAGCTCATTCACTAACCTCTGCTCTCCTGTCACACACCAGCCTCTGCTGCTCTGTCTCCTCCTCCTCCTCATGATGCAGCTGTACATTCACCAGCATCAGACAATCTCCTACAGGGACTGCAGAGTCTTTGACAGTTTTGCAGCATCTTGATTGACTGTTATTTAAATTTGGCGTTTATTCACAGTTCCAGTCGATCGTTTTAGTAAGTTTCGTTTTTCACTTTCAAGCAAGAGCTGCGTGAGGATGGTAGCGGACCTTTAGGAGACGTGATCGGACCAGTCAGCAGTCAATAGCGCAGCTGTGGTGCCGGTTCATGGCAGATATAATAGCCTGAATAAATGAATAAATCATACTGGCCCAAAAGTGCGTCGGCACACCGGGAAATGCTCGGTATGCCAGATAGCGAGTCCATCCCTGCAGAGTTGTCTGAGTGTCTCCATTGTAAACAAATCCAGCATGGCGATGGCGGCGGCTCTCTGCATGTGTTAATCTGAGTTTTGGTGCAGTACTTGCAGCATTAGTCTCTCTCTCTCTCTCTCTCTCTCTCTCTCTCTCGCTCTCTCTCTCTCTCTCTCTCTCTGTCTCTCTGTGCACCTGTTTGTAGGTGTGCTCTTGTCCTAGAGGTGTCATTCATGCCCGGCGCCACTGATCATACTCGACCATTTATCAACATGTATGACATTATATTAGATAATATGTGCAATAATGTCTTATCAGGAGAACACAGAGTAGAGACTGAGAGGTGGAGAGACTGAGGATGATCAGGGAAATATGTATTAGCCCATTAATACCTTTTAGACATAAACAGTTTTATCATGAGAAGAACTGTCATACATTCAGGGAGAGACAGGAGAGGCAGATGGAGCTTCAGGGTGTGAGGTAAGGCTTAAAAATCAAATTATTGATTAAAATAGATTCAGAAAGGAGAACAGGTGAGGACTGATGTCAAGTAGATTTTTTTTAAAGATCAATTTTCAATAATTATTTCATTATTTCCACAGTACCATAAGGAGGGTTTGGGTTAGGTTATGATGAGGTTATCAGCTGCGCTAGAACAGCCCACTAGTGTTCTGCACATTTATATGCTGAAATTCTCCTCCATAGTGACACATAAGTGGATTTTTTTCCTGTTTAGTTTTAAAATGAGCCACCTTTGTGCTCAGGAGCTGGACCTTGATAGCTCATAATCATTGTGCTTTGATTAAAGACTCAAACCGTTTTGTTCAAGAGGAAGAGGGAGAAGAGGTTTTTCTGGGTGGGTTGCCCACATCTAAAGATCATAAACATATACATACAGATATTATACATGCATTTATACAGGTGTGCACAGCACTATTTTTCCAAGAAACATTTGAAAAAAGGAGAAAGAGTAAAAGATCACATAGCATTTTGTGAAAGTTTTACAGATCAGTCAGGTTTTGAATATGTGTCCCCCAATGTTCAACTCATTCCTACGCCCTTGGCTTATATTCTGATACTCTACAGAGCTCATTCACTAACCTCTGCTCTCCTGTAACACACCAGCCTCTGCTGCTGTCTCCTCCTCCTCCTCATGATGCAGCTGTGCATTCACCAGCGTCAGACAATCTCCTACAGGGACTGCAGAGTCTTTGACAGTTTTGCAGCATCTTGATTGACTGTTATTTAAATTTGGCGTTTATTCACAGTTCCAGTCGATCGTTTTAGTAAGTTTCGTTTTTTCCGAATACTTTCACTTTCAAGCAGGAGCTGAGTCTCATGGGAGAGGGGAAAACAGACCTTAAGGAGACGTGATCGGCCCAGTCAACAGTCAATATAAAGAGTCAGCGCAGCTGTAGTTCATAGCAGATATAAATAAATGAATAAATCTATATATAGATAGATATATCTATATATCTATATATAGATATATCTATCTATATATATATATATATCTATATATAGATATATATATATATATATATACATATATATATATATATATATATATATAGGGATTCCATTAAATGAAGGAAAAAAAATAGAATTGAAAAATAAAAAACAAAACAACAACAACAAATATATAACCCAGAAATTGGCCCCTGTTATTCAATTTTTGTGACCAAAATTGGCTTTTTTTTTTCCATTTTTTCATTTTCGGTCAAGAATGGAATAACAAGAGTTTCTCCCTTTTTTTTCAGTTTGGTTTCAACCAGGAAATGGATCTGCCAGAAAGCACACTGACCACGGAGCTTCACATAGTTGTAAAGTTTAGACCCCCCCCCCCCCCAAAAAAAAGCATTCAAAATATCTCATTTTGCCCCACTTAGTCTTTTGTAGTCACTTTTTTCTGGTTTTCACTTTGCCACTCACACGGCACCTTCCCTAGAATCCACTCATACTGAGAAAACCTCTGGTTTAGAGCCATCACCATGTTCACTGTCTCCATGTTTATAGTTTACAGCCCACACATCAGGTAGTTACAGCCTCAGCTCTCTTGTGCCCTCTAGTGGTTTCTCCAACAGTGTTGTGTGCAGGTGAGTGTAAGTGCAGGAACACTCTTCATGCAGCTGGTCAGACAGAAGTTAAATCTCTGACTTATGAAGGATTGCAGACCAAACTCAGAGCATGTGAAGTGGTGCTAGTGCATACATTCCTGTCTGTATTATATTAAAGAGTATGGTGTGTTATGATGTGATGGGGGCCTTGGTTTTAGTCTCAGCCTGTTTTTATCTCCAAACTCAGCGGAGGATTTAAAGCTTTCTGCATCTGAAGAAAATCTGAACTCTGATTCTGATGAAGACGTGCAGTCTGAGTGGATTCTTATGAACATCACAGTGAGAAGTGAAGAGGTTGAAAAATATGGCATCAACTCCAGCGTGGTTGTTTACACTGTAAGTGTATTTTTACTCCTGATCTCCATACTGCAGGTCTTTAGATGTTGTTCTGGGTTTTTCTGGGACCTCCTGGATGAGTGGTCTATAGCCGTGTTTCCATCAGGGGGTCCGGTTTGATTCAGTTCGGTTTGGTATGGTTTGGTACGCTAAACCCCCAAAATAGTTTGCGTTTCCACAGACACCCGTGCTCTCACTTGGTTGGCGGGCTGTAAAGGCATGAATGTGAAGTCACAGACAGCGCGAGTCTGCTAGTCCAGCCGTAGAGCTGTAGAAACGATGAGCAACAGAAATCAGAAGGGAATAACCATTAAACAGCTTTATTTCAGCTGAAGGTGCTTCTTTAAAAAATAACTACATCTCTCATCAATGATGTTAGTGGCTGTCAGTACAGATCCTCAGCTGATGGAATACGTGTACAGAGACGGTTTGAGTCGTAACTATACGTTAATATGTGAATATATCTAGTCTAGAACAGTTTATATGACAAAATATGGAAGTTTAGAGCTGTACTGTGAGAATTCGCTGCATTAAAAATAAACGTTCTGCTGGTGTTAAAATCAAGCTAGATTAAGTCAGAAATCCTGGATGCACTGATCTCTTTTTAAAATAGTCTGCAACCCGATGATTTACAAACACGTCCAACGACCACAGAGTGATGTTTTCACAGGTTACCCAACATAAGAAGTAGATGAAGAACTAGTTACAGATGAGAATGAACTGTTCTAAGGCTTCGTATTCACAAAACTTAAGCTTTAATTTAGTTTCAGATCCATCACAGATAGACCAGTCTGATGTGAGCCTTCAGGCTCTGCTTTGTGTTCTTAAAATCATCCAGATAAACGTCAGGAAACTTGATTTGTGGCCAGATACCAACATCCACAGACTAGGAAACAGTTTGGATCTGTCGAGTCCAAATATTTCTGATTTAGGCAGATATTAGTCCATTTTTCTCCCGTTTTTGCTGCTTCTCACAGAGCAGACTTCTGTGTTTTGCAGCCTGCTCAGTGAGCAGCTGAGTCGCATGCTGACATGACGTTGGTTCAGCCCCCTATTGTTGTGTGTGTAGCTCCACCTTTTTGGTACGGATAGGTAAGATTGGCACCCCTACAGAAGGGTGCCGAAAAGTGGGATGTGCGGGTCGGTTTTTTGGGACCCTTTCCAACTTTTGCTCTATGGAAACGCCAAAATATGTGTGCCGAACCGAGCCGGACCGCTTGGTGGAAACGACCTCTATGTTCTCTTGGTCTCATTTTGGTAGGCTGGCGACTCCTGGGAAGGTTCACCACTGTTCCAAGAATGCCATTATCCCTCCAGTAACTCAATAACCAGCAGATGCAGGTCCATCTCTAACCTTCACTTTATCAGTAAAACCAAGGTCGCCTACAATCAACAACTACGCAATTACCTAACCCATAATAATCCATACGATCTTACCACACAGACTACAAACTACATAGGCCCCTCAGGATCAGAACAAATCTCAGACTCTCATTGCAATGTCTCATCTGCAAATCTGAAGATTTCTTTTTTCACGCCCGGCCAGGTAGGGTTGGATGACTTTTGTCCCTTCATGAAATCACCATTTAGAAACTGCCTTTTAGACTGACTCAGGTTATCTTTGTCTAGATTTAAAATTAGTTTGATAACCTGAAACATTAAAATGAGACAAATATTCATAAGAAAGGAGACAGAAATGGGGGGGGGTACTTTTTCACAGCGCTGTATATTTCTGTGTTCAGACTACTGTACACATCCTTGTTGATGGTCTTTGTGTTGAGCAGACTGTCTGTGACTTGGTTTTGTCCTGAAACGAGCGCTGCCAGCCCAACAAACAGCAGCTGTGGCTAAAGGCCCTACATCATTGAACACCTGTTGTATAATGACAATAACTAAGTGACCTCTGTCCTATTTTCCCAGATCACCATGAGGAGGCGTTCAGTCCTCTATGCATTCAACTTCCTCCTCCCCATCCTGTTCTTCCTGGGCCTGGACTTGGCCTCTTTCCTGATCTTGGACAGTGGGGGGGAGAAGCTCAGCTTTAAGGTCACCGTGCTGCTGGCTGTCACTGTGATGCAGCTGATCCTGAATGAAATCCTGCCCTCCTCTTCAGACCGGATTCCTCTGATAGGTGAAGAAGCTTGCCTTACTGATACACCTTCATTAACAAATGCTAACAGAGCCAGGCTAAGTACCTGCACTGATACTTCAGAACAGGATCCACAATCCGCTGCTTCAACACCAATGACCTGAAAAGTCAGGTTTAATACTGAAGAGGTCTGTGGTAGACCGTGTCCTGGCACTTCAGGTCCTTGTGTGTCCAGTGGTTGTTTAGTGATGTTCAGATCCCTGATCTGGACTTTGCTGATGATGCTGGGGTCCACGGGGAGACTGTAGATGTCCTTGTGGGGCTCTAAACTTGCTGAACAAGGATGCCGAAGCGTTGGGATGACTTGTCTCCTGGTCCAGTCAAATCCAGTCATTCAAGCATGCCTTGGATGCTGCCATGGAATCTGGGTCTGTGAGAGCATGGATGTTGTGCAGCAGTTCATGTACTTTGGCAGGGTAATCCATCGATCCGACTGCAAGGCTGAGATCAATGGCAGACCTGGGCCTGCGCACGGAGCACTGTGGCGCTCACAGTATCTGAGGATGGATGAAAGTCCCTCAGGTCCTTGGTCCTCCTGGTCTTGCTATACTCTTGTGAGGTCTGGATGGTGACTGATGGCCAGAGGCACCAGCTGGACTCTTCTGTGATGACGTCCTTTCAGTGCATTTTTGGATATCGTTGTTAGACGGTGTGTGTCTAATGCTGACGTGTTTAGGAGAGTGGGGATGGGAATCAGAATCATTTATTGTTATTGTACATAGGTACAATGAAATTGTGTGCAGCTCCATTCGGTGCACTTATCATTTATTATTGAAACTGCTCTGGGATAGGTGCTGTTTTTCAGTCTGTTAGTTTTGGTTCTTATTGTCCTGAACCATCTTCCTGAGGGTAGCAGTTGGAACAGGTGATGTGCTGAGTGCGGATCCAGTGGCATGGGTGGGCATTGGGGGGCCGTGCCCGCCCTGGGACTTGAAGCTGTCCATATTTGGGTTTTGTTTTTTTCATCGGAGTAGCCATCTTCTATTATTCCTGTCTGGATTTGTTGATCCTACAATTAAACCAATCCAATCAACAAACAAAGACAAAGGCATACTAGCCAATTACAAATAGAGGGGGGCGGGTCACTGAGTCATACCAAGTCATACGGTCATAGCGTTCACCATCGCTAGTGCACAGTGATATGAGCATGTATATCCGGAATTATTTCCACAAAAATACAAAGTACCGAGGACAAGTGACGATGCGGATGCGAGTGAGCAGGAAGCAGCGCCATACAGCTTCACTTCTATTGGACACATAAGCACCGAAGTCAACAGCCACACTGGAGTAAACATTCATGCTAGGAGGGTTGGCTACGGCAGCTAGGGAGCACAAGGATCAGCGCCAAGCAGCGTAACTCATCCACATGGAAGAAACGTGAGTGACAACATCAACACCACCACCACTGAGGTTCACGGTAACATTACAGCCGCCATTGCAGCCTCGTGGAGAGACCACTCACGCAGAGCTTTCCTCCACGCCTTGGGGAAAAAAGCCTGTGCTGGCCTGTTGCTGTTCCTCGCAGCTGTAATGTTCGGTGGTGTTACTGTTGTTGTTGACGTCGTCACTCACGTTTCTTCCATGCGGATGAGTTACGCTGCTTGGCGCTGATCCTTGTGCTCCCTAGCTGCTGTAGCTAACCGTCCTAGCATGAATGTTTTCTCCAGTGTTCAGTTTGACATCAGTGCTTATGTTTCTAATAGAAGTGAAGCTGTATGGTGCTGCTCTCTGCACACTGCAGCCCCCGTTGCTGTTCTTCCTGACATAAATGCTTGACTTTAGAGTTTTATAAATTGACACATAGCACTACACTACTGTTTTTTTATTTTTCTAGATTTTGGGATGAACTGCCCCTTTATAGTGAGAGAAAAATGATGATGGCTACAATGCCACTGTTCAGCCTGAAGCAAATAAAATTTAGGTTGAAAAGGTGCCCCCCCCCCCAAAAAAAAAAAAGTATTGCCCCCCTCTAATTTGTTTCTGCAGCTGGGTCTGGCTGGGTGGGGTGAGTCCTTCAGGATGCCCAGGGCCTTCCTGTGGTAGCAGGACCTGAACAGCTCCTCTAAAGAGAGGAGAGCCCAGCCTGTGACTTTCTGTTCTGTGTTGATGACCCTCTGGAGATCTGTCTCTCCTGAGCAGTGCAGCTGGAGAACCACACTAGGATGCAGGATGCCAGTACACTTTCAGTGGAGCATCTGTAAAAAAAACACCATCAGCTCCTTGGCCAGGGCGTTGCTCTTCAGGACCCTGAGGAGGGAGCTGCTGTGCCTTTTTGATCAGGGCTGTGGTGTTGGTTTTCCAGGTCAGGTCATCATTCAGGTGCAGGCCCAGGAACTTGAAGTCCCAGACCCTCTCCACACAGTCTCCATTAATGTGTATGGGCTGAGGGTCAGATCTGTTTCTCCTGAAGTCCACTATTATTTCTTTAGTCTTAGTGGTGTTGAGGGTCAGGTTGTTGATGCTGCACCATGATGACAGTTTTTTGACCTCATTCCTGTACGCAGATTCATCTTCCCCTGAGATGAGCCCGACCACTGTCGTGTCATCTGCGTACTTCACATTGGAGTTGCCTGGGTGGGGGGGGTGCAGTCGTGTGTGTAGAGAGTGTAAAGATGGGGGCTCAGTGCACATCCTTGTGGGGAGCCGGTGTTGAGGCTGAGTGCTGTTGAGAGGTGGGGCCCTGCTATGACTCTCTGTGGTCTGTCACCGAGGAAGCCCTTAATCCAGAGGCAGGGGGAGTGTGGGAGGCCGAGGTTGTTTAGTTTCGAAACCAGTCTGCCAGGGATGATTGTGTTAAATGCCGAGCTGAAGTCAATGAAAAGAAGCCTGCCATAACTGTTTTTTTGTTCTATGTAGGTCAGGGTGGTGTGGAGGGCTATGGCTATGGCGTCCTCTGTTGATCTGTTTTCCCTATATGTGAACTGGTGAGGGTCAAATGTATGTGGAAGTCCTTGGATGATGTGGCTTCTGATCAGTTTCTCGAAGCTCTTCATTATGTGAAGTCAGCTGATGATACAGGAGTGGAAGCTTTGCTTCTACAGGCACCTGGCACTTTCCCAGGCCGGATCCAGCTTACCGTACCTGGGACCTAGTGGGTTTGATGAGACTTTGGGGGTGAGCACCTGCATTGATATGGGTAAACTGGGAGGATACCTGGAGAGATGGGGTAGAGCCCTGCACTGGAGCCCTAGGCCCGAGGGGCCCGACAGCCTAACAGCCCAAAGGCTGGGCTTCGGGCCAATGATCATATCATTACCTCAGGCCAGGTTCGGGCTCTTTTGTTTTAAACCTGCCAATTAGAGCAATGTGTCGTGTTTGTGTTTAATCAATTTAAATGGCAACACTTGAACGCAGCAGCTGCTCTGCCCCCTCCCTTCCTGCTCTACGTGTCCCAGCCAGCGGTAGCAGCAGCGAGTGTGCTTTCAGCGCAGCTGTAAGAGTGATGGAAGAAAGGAGGACTGGACTTGCCCCTGAAACTGTGGATGCTATTCTTTTTCTGCATGATGCCAAGTAAACAGACTGTTCTTGTGGTGTTTAAAGAACAGAGTTTGCCATGTTAAGCAGCTCACTGTTGTTGAATTGGACGTAGCCATGTTCAGACTTGATTAATAGTTGTACTACAGAATAGAATAGAAGCGTTTATTTGTTAATAGGCCTACAGTTGCTGTGATATGCAGGTCAGCTGTTGCTGTGCGGGCTTGATACGGGTTCGGGCCTGATAATTCTGAAAACCTGTCGGGCCGGGCCGGGCTGGGGCTCCACCCCCTCGGGCCAGGGCCGGACTTGGGCCCAGATAATAGGCCCATGCAGGGCACTAAGATGGGGCATGGGCCTGGAACAGGCCATCAGGAGGCCAGAGCAGTCCACATCAGGGCTTCTGAGATCTTCTGTTTTGTCCTCTCCTTGTTCAGTCACATTTTGTTCCATCTAAGATCCAAACTGCAACATTTCTCCTGATATCAGTTTGAGTTGAAAATATTCAGAATTTTGTGTTGTGATTTCTCATTAAAGAGGAGGTGCTGGTTCCTCCAACAGTTGAGAACCCCTGATCTAGAGGAGATGGTGGAGAACTCTGCTAAACTGGCACTGATTCTGCTTTATCTCTTTAGTGGTCTATTGTACTGGGATTTTTGGACTGATGATGATGAGCCTGGTGGAGACCATAGTGGTGATGTATCTGATGCAGAAAGACTCTGTGCAACAAGTCAGAGAGGAAGAGAAAGACCAAGACCTGGATGTGGATGGCCGGGCTAAGCCAGGAAAAGTTCACAGCTGCTTTAAAGGTGAGAGACAATAAGACAAGGAGCAAGAAACCTGAAAAAAGATCAGTTAGTGGAGGATCATCCATGGCATTTAAAAGAGTCTGTGTGCATAGCAGCTGTTTTTAGCTCTGGCAGCACTCAGGCTGGTCCTGGTAAGGATGGTATCATTGTCATTAAGTTGTGGGCGCTGCCAGTACAGAAAACACAGTCTATTCACACAGTTCATTCTATACCAAAGTCCTGATTTAGAACCTACACTAACCTTTCTGCTGCATCTTTGCAGGGATGACTAAATCAGTACAGTGTCCGTGTTTCCTTGATGTGTCCCCTGCTGAGACTCCTCCTGCACTGCTGCCTCTGGTAAGAGAAAGAAAAATGTAGTTGTCCTTTTAAAGATAAGCAGCTTTAAGGTGGATGCAGCTATTTGGAGGAGCTGGGGTGGAGGGGGGTTATAAAAGCAGCTCGCAGAGGGAGCAGCAAAGAGGAGGTAGGTTAGAGCGACATGTTTGCATTTAGCCAACTGAAAGCTGAGAGAGAATCAGCTGATTCTCAGTGTTTGCATAAGATCAGCTGATATCTGTGGTGTGGTTGTGCTTGCCTGCCCTAGGCAAAAACTGAAATTTATGTATTTATGCTGCTGTACAATATAGACTTTATCAACATGTAAACCCATTTTTCTTAATATGTTACTTTTATTTGGTAGTGTTAATGGTGTAGAGGAGCACACTGAACTGTGCCCAAACACCAGAATACCGGAGAGTGAAGTGGGAGAACTTGAGACGGCCTTAAGGGAAAAAATAAGTAATAAAATAATTGCAAAAGAAAGGCAAAAATTAGCTAAAAGTGGCGAAATTGATGAAAATAAGTGGTGAAAATGAGTAAAGAGTGGCAAAAAATTATTGAAAGTGTCAAGAATAGGTTCAAAGAGGCAAAAAATTGACAAAGCAGCAAAATATGGGTAAAAAAGAGAAAAGCAGATAAAATCGATGTTAAAAATGGTGAAAAGTTACAAAATGGATTACAGGTGGCAAGGATGTATCATGGCTGGAAAAAAATTCTAATAGTGGCAAAAATGGGCAGTCCTCACGGTTTATCGGGGGCCATTCTCTGGGTTTGTCAGGGGCCATTATCTGGGTTTATCAGGGGCCATTCTCTGGGTTTGTCAGGGGCCATTCTCTGGGTTTATCGGGGGCCATTCTCTGGGTTTGTCAGGGGCCATTATCTGGGTTTATCAGGGGCCATTCTCTTGGTTTATCAGGGGCCATTCTCTGGGTTTGTCAGGGGCCATTATCTGGGTTTATCAGGGGCCATTCTCTTGGTTTATCAGGGGCCATTCTCTGGGTTTGTCAGGGGCCATTCTCTGGGTTTATCAGGGGCCATTATCTGGGTTTATCAGGGGCCATTCTCTGGGTTTGTCAGGGGCCATTCTCTGGGTTTATCGGGGGCCATTATCTGGGTTTATCAGGGGCCATTCTCTGGGTTTATCAGGGGCCATTCTCTGGGTTTATCAGGGGCCATTATCTGGGTTTATCAGGGGCCATTCTCTGGGTTTATCAGGGGCCATTCTCTGGGTTTATCAGGGGCCATTCTCTTGGTTTATCAGGGGCCATTCTCTGGGTTTGTCAGGGGCCATTATCTGGGTTTATCAGGGGCCATTCTCTGGGTTTATCAGGGGCCATTCTCTTGGTTTATCAGGGGCCATTCTCTGGGTTTATCAGGGGCCATTCTCTGGGTTTATCAGGGGCCATTCTCTGGGTTTATCAGGGGCCATTCTCTGGGTTTATCAGGGGCCATTCTCTGGGTTTGTCAGGGGCCATTCTCTGGGTTTATCAGGGGCCATTCTCTGGGTTTATCAGGGGCCATTCTCTGGGTTTGTCAGGGGCCATTCTCTGGGTTTATCAGGGGCCATTCTCTGGGTTTATCAGGGGCCATTCTCTGGGTTTATCAGGGGCCATTCTCTGGGTTTATCAGGGGCCATTCTCTGGGTTTATCAGGGGCCATTCTCTGGGTTTATCAGGGGCCCTGACAGTTCTGTGGGTAGGCCTGGGTCTGCCTTAATTAACTATATGCTCAGTTTCTGAATTGCTTCTGATCACTGTCATGTTTTGCTGTTTTAGGGCAGCAGCAGCCAGCTGACGCAGGAGTCACATGACCTCCAACAGGTATCTGAGGAGCTGAAGGAGGTGATGAAAATGATGACGTTGATACTGAACAACAGGAAGAAGGAAGAGAAGCCCGGCTACTGGACCAGAGTGACCAAAACCATCAACAAAATCTACCTGTCTCTGTATATCACAACTTCATTTTTGTTTTTAGTCATTTTGTTTTCACATTGGCTTAAAGAAGAGAACAACTAGTGCTCAGAGCTGGAAGAACCTGGAGTAAGGAGGTTTATTCTGATGACCGAGAAGCCTGGAATAAAAGTGTGTTTTTATTTTCACTTTTAGTAATTAGTGTCACAATTCAATCAGGAGTAACCAAATGAATTGGCCAACAAACTGAAATTTGTGTCAAAATAAATTAAAATCAAATACTGAAGGGACAAAAGCAGAGAAAGAGAGCAAGATGAGGATGATGAACAGCAAGGATGGATTGGAGGTCGCAAAAGTTCCAGTTGTACATACTACTACCAGGACATGATAGCAGTCCTTTTAAGTTGTCATTTTTTAACTAACCAAAGTAAAATTATTGCTCATTGATATTGGGAAATTATAGAACATCTGCAGGGCTGTACAGTGCGACATATATGTCGCAAATGCTACGAGAAAATTGGTCCCTGCTGAGAGGTTTTTCTTTCCTCGTCGCACAGGTGCTATGACAAAGTGAGAGAGGTGTGTGAATGCCAGACGTGCAGATAAGACTTTAGGTTAGACTTGTTGCCCCAAAAACTTCACTCCACTTTGATCTGAGATTTGAATTTCATGCCCAGTTCATTTATTTCTTATTTCTGGTACATTTTAGACTCAAGCGGAACGTTTTTTCCTCTTGTCATGCGCAATCGTGTGCGTCTGGAGCGAGCGATGGTGAGAGGGACCAGCTGCAGCTCTAACAGACGGGGCAGGCTCAGGGCAGACGCAGTACAGGTGTCATTATGTTGAAGAGGTGCGCTGCTATGATCCCAAGTTTTATTTTAAGGCACATAGGCAAGAGGATGTTAAAACGTGTATCTACCAGCTTACTTCTCAGTTAGCCTGGTCCTTTCCAACTACGCTCTGACGCTCACAGTGAGTGGCTGTCAGTGAGAGGACAGAGCTCTCAGTCTGCGCTGACTTCTGATTAAAGATTAATGCATAAAACAATGCATTTTTCTCCACTAATATTGTAGCTGCTGCTGTTTGGTTAACAAAACAATACGTCTGAATTTAGCATACATGTCCGATATGACACGGACAGACAGACAGCAGTGTATGAGAGAGAGAGAGAGAGCGAGAGAGAGAGAGAGAGAGAGAGAGAGAGAGAGAGGGAGAGAGAGAGAGAGAGGAGCACAGAGGAGAAAATCAGTACAGCCCCACACTGCATAAACTTTGTGTTTATTGTTAGGGTAAAGAGCAATTTAGAGATAGAATTTTCTAATTACTATTGAACTCCAACAGTACTGATGTTATGATGACACTGTCAGAGAGAAAAGAGCGTCTGTTCATTGACATTAGCTCTAGAAACAGCAGACCCCAGTCTGATACTACAATATGGACCAAACTCTAACAGTTTAATGAATTTCTACTAATGTTAGGAACATTGTCCTATTGCTCTGAGTATTAATAAATATATATGACTGTCCAAACTATGGGCTGTGGGCCAACTGTGGCCCTTGGTCCTTTTGAATTGGCCTGCAAGAAATCCATTAAAAAAGCCCACATAAGAACCTAAAACTTTACTGTATTTCTTAGTTTGACTAGGGATGCACAATATTGGGGTTTATACAATATGGGGATATTTAAAAGTTAAATTTAGCTGATATCAATACCAATATATAAATGTAGTTTAGACCGAACACTTCAGTCCTTGAAACACAGTTTAAGGATGAACAAAGAAACATACTTCTGTCTCTAGAACTCACTAAAGTTTAAGTAATCAGGATGAACACAGAAAAAGACTTCAGCTGTCTGTTGGTCCTGCCTAAAGTAGAAAAAAAATTGATGAATACAATCAAAAGGATTCCAGCAGCAAACAGCAGCACAAACTGAGCTCATTTGTTCCTCTGTCTGATCTCAAAGTCTGATTTCCAAATCCTACTGCTCTACTCATCTGAAAGCACCAACACTTCTATAAAGGCAGTCAGCTTCCAGCAGGTTGCTCTTGTTTTGTGTCTGACTGTGGAGCTGAACCGTCAGCCTCTCTCTTCTCTGTGATTGGCCGTTTGCTTTGGTAGACATTAATGAGAGCTGTAATTTAGGCTGTTTTGGTTTTGTTTTTCAAGTACATTCACTTACTAAGCATAGACTTTGGTTACATGTTGGCTTTAGAGATGTAACAAACATTTTATATATTGTGCTACAGGTTTATGTTCTGTGCTACAAGATTGTCAACCTCTGTAGCACCAGCGCTATGGGCAAAAAAAGTTAATGTACAGCCCTGATCTGTCTGTCTGTCTCCGTCGGTCTGTTTGTCTATGCCTCGTTTCATGCTATTGTTGTGCATGATGACTAATATGGACAAAAGTATTCAGCCACCTGACCATTTAACCAGATGCAGCTGTATTGACTTTGTATTCAAGACGAAGACAGACTTTATTCATCCCTGAGGGGGAATTCACAGCTTGCTCTCTGTTGTTGAACATATTACACACACATAGGCTGAGTTACATGCAAACATGTGAGAGTGATGGCCTTGCTGCTCTTCTTGAAGCTCTGCCAGGAGCTGTTTGGGGTTCAGTGCCTTGTTCAAGGGTATTTTGACAGTACTCAGAGAGTGAACTGGCACCTCTCCAGCTACCACGGCACAGAGTTGAACCAGCAACCTTCCGATTCCCAGCCCAAGTCCTTACAGACTGAGCTACTGCTACCCCCTCAAATCCAGATACTTTTTACTCTACAGCCTCCATTCTTCTTGGAAGGCTTTCCACAAGATTTTGGAGTCTTTCTGTGGGAATGTGTGTCCATTCATTCTGCAGAGCATTTTGAGGTCAGGCTCTGATGTTGGACCACAGAGCCAGGCTCACAATCTCTGTTCCAGTTCATCCTAAAGGTGCTGGATGGGGTTGAGGTCAGGACTATGAACTCATCAAACCATGTCTTTCTAGTCCTCCTTTGGTCTCTGGGCCACAGTCACGCTGGGATAGAAAAGGACTTCCCCCAAACTTTTGCCACACAGTTGGAAGCATAGCATTGTCCACGATATCTTGGTCTGCTGGAGCATTAAGATCGGCCTTCTCTGGAGATAAGGGGTCTAACCCAGACCCTGAAAAACAGCCCTGTACCATTATCCCTCCTCCACCAAACTTCACAGTCAGACAGGTAACGTTCTCCCAGCATCCTCCAAACCCAGAATCACCATCTAACTGTAAACACAGAAGATGATTGGTCATTCCACAGTTTCCACTGCTCCGCAGTCCAGTGTCAGTGTGCTTTACGCCACTCCATCTGACCCATGGCGTTGGACTTGGTGATGTGAGTCTTACATGCAGCTGTTGCCATGGAAACCCATCATGAAGCTCCTGCTGCAGTTTTAGTGTTTACATTAATGCCAGTGGAAGTTCAGGACTCTTCAGCTGTGGAATAAGCAGAGACTTGGAGACTTTTACCCATGATCCTTAGCAGTCGTTGACCCATTCTTTGATTTAACGTGATATTCTGCTTCATGGCTAAGTTGCTGTTGTTCCTAAAACCTTCCACTTTCTAATAATATCACTACAGTTGACTGTGGAATATCAGCAGGGATGAAATTTCTCCAACTGTCTTCTTACAAAGGTGTCATCATTACAGAACCACGCTGGAAGTCTCTGAGCTCTTCAGAACGACCCGTTTAGGATCACAGATGTCTGAGACTGCAGGGCTAGGTGAGGACTTTATACACCTGTGGGTCTGACTGAAACACCTGGATTCAATAGTTAACTCATTGAGTGCCAGCCCTTTTATAAAATGGAAAGTGGCTTGTGGCAGCATTTTTGGCCATTTTGAGTCATCTTTCAAGAAGAATCTCTCTATTTCATCATGGAAAAAACGTTTGTTTGCAGCTTGTTCTGTTCTTGATTTATCTGAAGTTGAATAGAGGCTAGTTTCACCAAAAGACCACTTTTTTTCTAGAAAGCTGAGAAAAATGCATTTTTGTGAAAGAGAGTCTGTCAAGCAAAACAATGATTTGAATGTTATAATTTTGCCTTCAATGACATAAAAGACACCTGAAAATTGTATGACAAATGTTATTTTACTGTAAAATAAATAACAAGGCTTTTGGTGTTATTCACACTCTGGAACTGGACGGCCTCCACGTGACCCCCCTATACGCCCACGTCCTCTCCTGCTTGCGTGACCCCTGGCACTGCCTGTACATTATAGAAGTAATATAATATTAAATGTGTTTTATATATATAATATATAATCTATAATATAGAAGTTTTTTGTTCTTACCTCTTTCTCGCCAACAGACGGTGTTGTAGAACTGCATGGGGCTCTTCTCTCAGGTCTGCTTCTGAAATCACAGGATCATGAGTGATGGTTTCATTGGATAAATCTGGCTGAATAATCAGTGGGTTCCTGACATTAACCCACCTCCATCGCTCTGGGACGGAGAACAAGACCCGCTCCGCCCACTCGGCAGCCATTCCTCAGAGTCTGGGTCAGAAAAGTCCGTCTCTGAAGTGTCGCCGCTGTATGTATCCAGCTGGCGAGCAGCTGCCTTTTTTCTCTGACGCATGGGGAAGACCTAGCCGCATTCTTTAGAATCTAGGCCGGCTGAGGCAGATGAATGACCACGCTCATCCCTGGCTCAGTTCATTGTGGGTTTCAGTGAGTGACCGATTTGTCAGGCAACAGTTTAAAGTTTCTTCCAGCGTCTATTTTAGAACTTTTAGCTTAGATTACCACCGTAACGATCACTCTGCTCTTTGACCCCAGGGTCTCCACCTCTGATCTCTGTGGCGTTGATCTACCGCCTCTTCTGTGTTCCAACTACGTATCCCAGAAGCTCCAAAATTACTCACAGGGAGCGTGAGAGCGCCCCCTTGTGCCAGCCACCGAAAAAAACACTTTGACGTATATATACGTCAATGGCACTCAATGAGTTAATTGGGGTGTCCAAATACTTTTGTCCATATAGTGTAACTGCTTCTGTTCTGATTCTGTAGAAATATATCAAACACTTTCTTGTATTGAATAAACAGAAATAAACAACCTTCCGTGTTTCTTGTGTAGCGCTTTCTTCGTATCAACTGTCCTGCGATACAGCGGCCTGGGTTCTTTACATTAAACTTCTCCAGGAAGTTGAAATGTGTTTTTTGTAGTGTCCACCTGTTACACACCCTCCTTTACATCCTCTTCTTTAATGACCTCATGAACTTAACAAGACTAGTGACTAAATGTATAGGTGTAACCTTTATTAACCCCTTAAACACTTTCTTTTATCTTTTCTTATTCATTATGCTCTAAAGTTTAACAAGCACAAAATGCTCTTTTCTCAAGTTGGTAACTCTAAATTATTATCCTGAGTGAATAAAAAAGTTAAGCTTTTAACTCAAGTAGTGGCACCTTTAGGCCTCCATAGAAACACTAAAGGTAATTATCAGTCCTTATTTCTGCAGCTAATTAACTTAAACTTCAGTGGAGAAAATATTCATGATGTAACACTTACCCACTGAGTCATTCACACAAACAACACACAGGGTTTATACAGGAATCCTAGAGTTGAATTTACTACCTTCCACTACCTTTTTTACTACCTCTACAATATTTTTTACTACCAAAATGCAATACTTGTGCTTGTAGCTGAGCTTGTGTTTGCAGTTGCACTTCTCTGTGTCGCACCAAAAACAATGAAATAGGGAGCTGCTCCCTCAGCGCGCAGATCTGCTGCTGGTGAAAGACTGTTCCAGGTCACTGTTAAAGGGCCTTACAAAATTTTTTTTTTTTTTTTTTTTTTTTTTGCCAAAGTCTGTTTTATTTTTTTCCAAGTTCCGTTTTAATTTTTGGAATTCCATTTTTTACCCTTTCCACTAATTTTACCAGAAAAAAGAGTGTCTTGTAAATGAATCAAATGTTCACTAATTAAATAGAAATAACCTGAAGTTTATTGAAACTAACTGATGTTTATGATGTTAATGAAGAAATCCTTCTGTTCTCTCAGAGTGACAGTAACTTAATAAGAAAGTCACATTAAAGTTAAGTAGTTCAAAGTAAACCTGTTACCTAAACTTTTCTTTACTCTGTCTATATGTAGCAGTGCATCAGTCTGATGCTACAATGTTCTCCTCCTGACTGTAGCGGTTCTCTCCTCATCTCTCTCTACCTCGCTGTCTGTCCGTCTGCCTCATATCAGAGCGCTACGTTAATCCAGACACGTGTTGGCTCGTTAACAACCAAAGAGAACTACAGTATCTACAGGATGAACTATTAAGATGACTGTTACTCAGATTTACCATCATTTAGACTGCTGAACTTCATAAAATGACTTGATTTTGAGCCTCCGAGGGTTGAGTGGTGAGGTGAGGTAAAATAACTTGAAGCACAGATTAGGTTTCTTGAAGGTGCAACATTATGTCCCACGGTACTGGCCCGTATGGGGCTATGTGATGTTTGCCGGTGTTTCGTGCAGCCGCTTTGACATGCCGTTATTGTTTAGGAGGGGGCGGGGTGAGTGAGGGACAAGTTGTGCCCTGCTTTAGTGTTCCCCCGGGGACATATTCCTCAGATATACGTTCCTCTTTCTTAAAAAAACAAAACAAAACAGCATTTCAGTCAAATTCATTCAATTTCTGCGTTAAATTGTAAATTCCGTTTTTATTGGCCAACTCCGCGATTCTGTTAACGCTGAAATCATAGGGCCTTCATTTATGGGTTTTTTTGCACACTTCACAAAAAGCTTCCCGGTCATTCCCCACAGGCGGCTTAAGCCAGTCTTAATGTCGGGTCATCGAGCCAAAGTTGTGAAAACTTACATTTTCCCATTGTGATGCTATTCCGACACCACGCATGCGAACAGCAGATCGGGCAGCGGAACCAATCAAGGCTATCAACGGCGACCCAGGTCCTGCCGTCCTGCTCACCTATATTTTATTTTAGATTTATTTTCAGTCACCTTACTGAACAGACAATGATGAAGAAATGATAACCAAACCTCCGTCCCTCCATCCAACATGCAGGTAAGTCCACGCCCTCGTCTCCACAGATGGAAAACAGGAACAGACGTCCTCACCTCGGGCTCGACCATGAAGACACTAAATCCAAGGGCAAGGCGAGAGAAACAGCAGGTCTCTCTCTCAAAGAAAAGCTCAGCACAAGAGTCAGCTCTGTGCGGCAGCACGCCATCTTTGGCTCCGTGCCGGGACAAAAGTCTGTGGAGCGTCCCCACCTCTAACTAGCATAATGCTAGCCGATAGTAGCCGAATGAGTTGCAGTCCGATTTTAAAGCACAAAACTTGTACACAGCTTGTGGTTACAATAAACGTTATTTACCCTAGAGATGAGCTAGAAAGGACGCACTTTAACTCACTCTTAACTTAATAAACTTAGCTAATGGCTAGCTGCCATGCTAAGCGGTAAACAGACATGCAGCGTTCTTCTCTGAGAGCGAGCGAGCGAGAGAGAGAGAGCACACTGCTAACTGATCTCCCCTCTCTGACGTTTGTCCCGCCCCCAAGCCAATCACAATTAAAGAAACTTGATGTCTCTGTACATTAACAAATTAGAAGCAGGTATACAAACTTAGACATCAAGATAGTTTGTCACACCTCGTGTTGAAGGAAGTACGTTTCAAACAAACTACAAAATATTCTCAGTTTTAAAGTGACAGTACTGTTTTAGTGACTAATGTTTCTGCTTTTCACTACGTTTTAATGCAGCAAGTTTTTACTATGAAATTTAAACTTTGTCTTTTAACTTACATTTTAACTCCATGTTTGTAACTTTGGGTTTAAAAGTTTAGATTTTAACTCTGTTCATGTGTGTGTTAAAAAAGAGGACAAAACAACACAGTCACAGCAAATTTTCAACATTATGAAGAGAAAGAAACTAAAAATCCAGCAGGCTGATCCCACATTGGATTTCCACATGAAGCTGCTGTTAGGTGGGTTTACTGGGTACTTGGTGTCTTTGTCAAACAGAAAATATAAACGCTGAAACTTTCACTCCATGACAAACCTGTGGCCATAAGGAACACATGCACAGCATGAACCACAATAATCATTTCATCTCTGTAATCTTGTTTTCATGATGGTGGGGAGCCAAAGTAACTGAAATTTAATCTTGATTAATCACCAAGCACTTAAAGATGGATGGAGTCAGAATAAGCTGCAGAAAATAATGAATGGATGGAGCCTGAAGGCAGAGCTGTAATAGAGACCACCAGAGGGCGACATCGTCCTGCACATCAGAAACAGGAGGAGATGAAGAAGAGGGATCATACACAGATATAGGTATATGATTTAAACTAAAAACATGCTTCTATATTTGACTTTTTGAAAGAAATACTTGTTTAAGATTAATTTCCTTTGACATCAGGAATCTTTAAGTTGAAAAGAGCTGATATTGAGGTTGTAGAAAAGGAAGAACACAGCAGTCTAACAATGAAACCAGTCCAGGACCCACATGGGGAAAGACTGCTCAGCCATTACTCCATAAGCAGCACAAAAACCAGATCACAGTTTACAAATGCACAGAGGGACAAAGAGCTTCATTTCTGGAGGCATGTCCTGTGGTCTGATTGGTCATAATGACCATCACTACATTTGGAGGAAAAGCCGAAGAACACCATCCCAACTGTGAAGTACAGGGGTGGCAGCATCATGTTGTGGGGGTGTTTTGCTGCAGGGGGGACTGGTGCCTCATGGCATCAAGAGGAAAGAACATGATGTAGAAATTTTGAAGCAGCGTGTCCACACTGTAAAAAGCAACATCCTTTTTACTCATAAACATTGAGTTGAAATTACTCAGTTCTTCTTAACCTGTTCTAAATACTTACTATAAACAAGTTAATTGTACTTCTTGGCCATAACAGCAAAAGGGCTTGATTTACTTAAGTTTACTTAGTTTAAAAAAATTAAGTAAAAAGGGGGTATAATTAAGTTGTGTTAACTTAAAAATCCAAAACAGCGATTTGAACTCTATTTTTATGAGCTGATAGAACTTATTTCAGTTTTAAGTGAACAGTACTCAAACAATTTAAGTATTTTTTGTTATAACTCATATTATTTGAGTTGTGGCAAATCTGCAGTTTTCCCAGAATGCCTTTGGGCACTAAACCTTTATGCACTCTGTTTGCTGCAGCTGTCTTTGCCAGGACACTTTTGAAAAAGAGATTTTTAATCTCAATGAGGTTTTCTCCTGGTTAAAAAAAGGTGAAATAAGATAAAGAAATAAAATGCACCACGAGTGAAGTTGCTGTCTCAATTAAAGATGTCCTGCCCACAGGGGGCGCTGATACTGTTATCAGCATCAGTGAAAGTTGTATGGCACACTGTCATTGATGAAGTGGGTCACCAACAGACATTGTTGCAGACGGTGGCACAAGATAGTCCACCTTAGGTGAAATGATGACTTTCAAAACTTTTGTTATTCTTTTGATGTTCTAAGGTAATCAGTTGTCTAAGATATTGTGAGTGCTATTAACTTATCAGTGTTTACAATGCACTAAAAATGTTAAGTATTACACACTCAAAGTAGATGATTTAGGCTAAGTCCTGCAAACTTAAATTAACATTTGAATCTCAGTTGTGAAAACTTAAAATAATTGATTTTAAACTACTAGTGAATACTTAAATAGTTCAAGTAGAACACGTACTGCACACAACTAACACACAAGTTTTTTTAACTCACAAAAGTCAGGTGTAGTTTACTTGTTATTTTTGAGGCGACGACTTTCTGTAATTTTTCAAAGTAAGCTCAACTAATTTTTTCTTACAGTGCAGACATCAGCCAGGAAGTTAAAGCTTGGACACAAACGGGTCTTCAAAGGGACGATGACCCTCAGCGTACCACCACATCAGTGACAAAGTGGTTTAAGGACAACTAAGTCCATGTTCTGGAGTGGCCATCACAAAGCCCTGATCTAAGTCCTAGAGAACATTTGTGGGCAGAGTTGAAAGGACTAGGATCTACAGCAACAGAATCAGAATGTCATTCAGACTAGATAAGTGCGGGTGGACGTATCTAGAAGAGGGAAGGTGATCACCACTGAAGGGGCTGAACTACCAGAGGCCATGACAACAATGACGTGTTCAGGACAGCCTCAAATACCTCCCATAGGCAAATGGCAACCATGAGGAGAAGGCATAGAGGTCAGCCATAGCCAAATACCCACAGAGGGTGAGGCAGGTCCTGGGAAGAACAAGATCCAGGTCATTAATAACTATGCCCTGCCAGTGATCAGGTAGCCCACTGGCATAATATCCTGGCCACTGGAGGAGATGAAAGCCACTGATAACAAGACGAGGAAACTCTTTACATCCTAAGTCCAGCATCCTGAGGCTGTTCACTAAGAGAAAGGAGGGAGGCCGAGGATTAGTGAGCATCAGAGCCACTATACGTGAGGAGACAGCATACATATATACACTATATTGCCAAAAGTATTCACTCACCCATCCAAATAATGTAAATCAGGTGTTCCAGTCACTTTCATGTCCACAGGTGTATAAAATCATCACCTAGGCATGCAGACTATTTCTACAAACATTAGTGAAAGAATGGCTCGCTCTCAGGAGCTCAGTGAATTCCAGCGTGGTACTGTGATAGGATGCCACCTGTGCAACAAGTCCAGTGGGGAAATTTCCTGGCTCCTAAATATTCCACAGTCAGCTGTCAGTGGTATTATAACAAGGTGGAAGCCATTGGGAACGACAGCGACTCAGCCACCAAGTGGTAGGCCACGTAAAATGACAGAGCGGGGTCAGCGGATGCTGAGGTCATAGTAAGCAGAGGTCACCAGCTTTCTGCAGAGTCAATGGCTACAGACCTCCAAACTTCATGTGGCCTTCAGATTAGCTCAAGAACAGTGGTAGAGAGCTTCATGGAATGGGTTTTGGACAATTCCATGCTCCCGACTTTGTGGGAACAGTTTGGGGATGGCCCCTTCCTGTTCCAACATGACTGTGCACCAGTGCACAAAGCAAGCTCCATAAAGACATGGATGAGAGAGTTTGGTGTGGATCAAATTGACTGGCCTGCACAGAGTCCTGACCTAAACCCAACACCTTTGGGATGAATTAGAGCGGAGACTGAGAGCCAGACCTTCTGTTCAATTTGTTCATAGAAATATTTAACCACTATAGCGGCCACATGTTCAAATAAGAATTTCTACACATTCAAGCTTAAATGGAGAAAATAACTGCAGACAGAAATAACTCTTTACATCCAATGAGCTCAAAAATGTGTGTAGAAACATCCTGAAAATGTGTGCATGATGGGTAAATATGAGCAAACAGTGTTCAGAGTTTGGACATGTGACCCAGTGTAAACCAGCAGAGCTGCATGTGTGACAGTTTAACCCTTTAACAGAGAGAAACGGCCATGTTAGCAGCTACTTCCTGCCTGTCCAGGTAAATCACATTACCTTTAACATGCTGACCTCAGCGCTCTGTCAGTGTCCAGCCTGTTTCCTGTCAGCTGTTGTCTCCTCGGTCAGTGATGAAGGCCGTCTGATGATGAGGCTGTGACTCAGACTGGGTATAAAACATGGACGTAGTCTCAGTATTGACACCAGTTTGAAGAGGAGTCATGAGATTCTACCTGACTTCAGAGCAGGTCACCTGGCTTCAGACCGGGTCACCTGGCTTCAGACCGGGTCACCTGGCTTCAGACCTGGTCACCTGGCTTCAGACCGGGTCACCTGGCTTCAGACCGGGTCACCTGGCTTCAGACCGGGTCACCTGGCTTCAGACCGGGTCACCTGGCTTCAGACCGGTTCACCTGGCTTCAGACCAGGTCACCTGGCTTCAGACCTGGTCACCTGGCTTCAGACCGGGTCACCTGGCTTCAGACCGAGTCACCTGGCTTCAGACCGGGTCACCTGGCTTCAGACCAGGTCACCTGGCTTCAGACCTGGTCACCTGGCTTCAGAACTGGTCACCTGGCTTCAGAGCAGGTCACCAGGCTTCAGACCAGGTCACCTGGCTTCAGACCTGGTCACCTGGCTTCAGACCGGGTCACCTGGCTTCAGAGCAGGTCACCTGGCTTCAGACCGGGTCACCTGGCTTCAGACCGGGTCACCTGGCTTCAGACCTGGTCACTTGGCTTTAGATGGGGTCACCTGGCTTAAGACCGAGTCACCTGGCTTCAGACCAGGTCACCTGGCTTCAGATGGGGTCACCTGGCTTAAGACCGGGTCACCTGGCTTCAGACGGGGTCACCTGGCTTCAGACCGGGTCACCTGGCTTCAGACCAGGTCACCTGGCTTCAGAGCAGGGCACCTGGCTTCAGACCTGGTCACCTGGCTTCAGACCTGGTCACCTGGCTTTAGACTGGGTCACCTGGCTTCAGACCAGGTCACCTGGCTTCAGACCTGGTCACCTGGCTTTAGACTGGGTTACCTGGCTTCAGACCTGGTCACCTGGCTTCAGACCTGGTCACCTGGCTTCAGACCTGGTCACCTGGCTTCAGACCTGGTCACCTGGCTTCAGACCTGGTCACCTGGCTTCAGACCGGGTCACCTGGCTTTAGATGGGGTCACCTGGCTTAAGACCGAGTCACCTGGCTTCAGACCAGGTCACCTGGCTTCAGATGGGGTCACCTGGCTTAAGACCGGGTCACCTGGCTTCAGACGGGGTCACCTGGCTTCAGAGCAGGTCACCAGGCTTCAGACCAGGTCACCTGGCTTCAGAGCAGGTCACCTGGCTTCAGACTGGGTCACCTGGCTTCAGACCGGGTCACCTGGCTTCAGACCAGGTCACCTGGCTTCAGAGCAGGGCACCTGGCTTCAGACCTGGTCACCTGGCTTCAGACCAGGTCACCTGGCTTCAGACCTGGTCACCTGGCTACAGACCAGGTCACCTGGCTTCAGACCAGGTCACCTGGCTTCAGACCTGGTCACCTGGCTTCAGACCAGGTCACCTGGCTTTAGACTGGGTCACCTGGCTTCAGACCAGGTCACCTGGCTTCAGACCTGGTCACCTGGCTTTAGACTGGGTCACCTGGCTTCAGACCAGGTCACCTGGCTTCAGACCTGGTCACCTGGCTTCAGACCGGGTCACCTGGCTTCAGACCGAGTCACCTGGCTTCAGACCGGGTCACCTGGCTTCAGACCAGGTCACCTGGCTTCAGACCTGGTCACCTGGCTTCAGACCTGGTCACCTGGCTTCAGAGCAGGTCACCAGGCTTCAGACCAGGTCACCTGGCTTCAGACCAGGTCACCTGGCTTCAGACCAGGTCACCTGGCTTCAGAGCAGGTCACCTGGCTTCAGACCGGGTCACCTGGCTTCAGACCGGGTCACTTGGCTTCAGACCTGGTCACCTGGCTTTAGATGGGGTCACCTGGCTTAAGACCGAGTCACCTGGCTTCAGACCAGGTCACCTGGCTTCAGATGGGGTCACCTGGCTTAAGACTGGGTCACCTGGCTTCAGACGGGGTCACCTGGCTTCAGACCAGGTCACCTGGCTTCAGAGCAGGGCACCTGGCTTCAGACCTGGTCACCTGGCTTCAGACAGGGTCACCTGGCTTTAGACTGGGTCACCTGGCTTCAGACCAGGTCACCTGGCTTCAGACCTGGTCACCTGGCTTTAGACTGGGTCACCTGGCTTCAGACCAGGTCACCTGGCTTCAGACCTGGTCACCTGGCTTTAGACTGGGTTACCTGGCTTCAGACTGGGTCACCTGGCTTCAGACCGGGTCACCTGGCTTCAGACCTGGTCACCTGGCTTCAGACCTGGTCACCTGGCTTCAGACCAGGTCACCTGGCTTCAGACCGGGTCACCTGGCTTCAGACCGGGTCACCTGGCTTCAGACCGGGTCACCTGGCTTCAGACCGGGTCACCTGGCTTCAGACCTGGTCACCTGGCTTCAGACCTGGTCACCTGGCTTCAGACCTGGTCAGCTGGCTTCAGAGCAGGTCACCAGGCTTCAGACCAGGTCACCTGGCTTCAGAGCAGGTCACCTGGCTTCAGACTGGGTCACCTGGCTTCAGACCGGGTCACCTGGCTTCAGACCGGGTCACCTGGCTTCAGACCGGGTCACCTGGCTTCAGACCAGGTCACCTGGCTTCAGATGGGGTCACCTGGCTTAAGACCGGGTCACCTGGCTTCAGACCGGGTCACCTGGCTTCAGACCGGGTCACCTGGCTTCAGACCGGGTCACTTGGCTTCAGACCAGGTCACCTGGCTTCAGATGGGGTCACCTGGCTTAAGACCGGGTCACCTGGCTTCAGACCGGGTCACCTGGCTTCAGACCAGGTCACCTGGCTTAAGACCGGGTCACCTGGCTTCAGACGGGGTCACCTGGCTTCAGACCGGGTCACCTGGCTTCAGATGGGGTCACCTGGCTTAAGACTGAGTCACCTGGCTTCAGACCAGGTCACCTGGCTTCAGAGCAGGTCACCTGGCTTCAGACCGGGTCACCTGGCTTCAGACCGGGTCACCTGGCTTCAGACCGGGTCACCTGGCTTCAGACCGGGTCACTTGGCTTCAGACCAGGTCACCTGGCTTCAGATGGGGTCACCTGGCTTAAGACCGGGTCACCTGGCTTCAGACCGGGTCACCTGGCTTCAGACCAGGTCACCTGGCTTAAGACCGGGTCACCTGGCTTCAGACGGGGTCACCTGGCTTCAGACCTGGTCACCTGGCTTCAGACCTGGTCACCTGGCTTCAGACCGGGTCACCTGGCTTCAGAGCAGGTCACCAGGCTTCAGACCAGGTCACCTGGCTTCAGAGCAGGTCACCTGGCTTCAGACTGGGTCACCTGGCTTCAGACCGGGTCACCTGGCTTCAGACCGGGTCACCTGGCTTCAGACCGGGTCACTTGGCTTCAGACCAGGTCACCTGGCTTCAGATGGGGTCACCTGGCTTAAGACCGGGTCACCTGGCTTCAGACCGGGTCACCTGGCTTCAGACCAGGTCACCTGGCTTAAGACCGGGTCACCTGGCTTCAGACGGGGTCACCTGGCTTCAGACCAGGTCACCTGGCTTCAGACCAGGTCACCTGGCTTCAGAGCAGGGCACCTGGCTTCAGACCTGGTCACCTGGCTTCAGACCTGGTCACCTGGCTTTAGACTGGGTCACCTGGCTTCAGACCAGGTCACCTGGCTTCAGACCTGGTCACCTGGCTTTAGACTGGGTTACCTGGCTTCAGACTGGGTCACCTGGCTTCAGACCAGGTCACCTGGCTTCAGACCTGGTCACCTGGCTTCAGACCTGGTCACCTGGCTTCAGACCGGGTCACCTGGCTTCAGACCGGGTCACCTGGCTTCAGACCTGGCTTCAGACCTGCACCTGGAAGGGTCACCTGGCTTCAGACCTGGTCACCTCAGGCTAAGACTTGATAGACCAGGTCACCTGGCTTCAGGCCTGGTCACCTGGTAATCTGGCAGACTGGCTTCAGATGGGTCACCTGGCTCAGACCGGTCACCTGGCTTCAGACCGGTCACTTGGCTTCTTTAGACCAGGTCAGACTTTTAGAAAGATGGGGTCACCTGGCTTAAGACCGGGTCACCTGGCTTCAGACCGGGTCACCTGGCTTCAGACCAGGTCACCTGGATTAAGACCGGGTCACCTGGCTTCAGACGGGGTCACCTGGCTTCAGACCAGGTCACCTGGCTTCAGATGGGGTCACCTGGCTTAAGACTGAGTCACCTGGCTTCAGACCAGGTCACCTGACTTAGCGATTTACATGGTCATGAAGTTTTTGTACTTTTACATCCATGGTAGCTCTGAGAGCAGTGGGACGGCTCTCTTCCTGTCTGACACGTGCTGCTGTTGAAGGGAGAGCTTTTCTTTTTTTCTCCGTTAGATGTTAAGGGGATGAGGGGGCTAACGTTTCCCCACGTCTTGGCTGCTGCCCTCAGGAAGCTGCTGGAAGCAGGGGGCGGAGTCATCCAAATCAGGTGATAAGACTTGATACGGACACGTCTACTGGCCAGGCCTGGACTGGTAATCTGGCAGACTGGACGTTTTCTTGATGGGCCGACACTCTTTGCTCACATATGGAGAGAACTGCCGTGTCCTCTTTTAAAAATCAGACTTTTAGAAACGCAGAGGAAGTTTCCTTGTTTTATATAACAGCAGACTGCGTGCAGAGGTTCTCTCCCTCCTTCCATCAGCCTCTCACAGAGCATCTGCCCCCCCGCGGGTCGAACCCCCTGAGGACGACCTTCCTGTGCCAGCATCCTTCACGGCTGCTGCTCCGGCTCAGCCCTGTCACAGTTCATACATCACACACCTGCAGACAGGTGACAGAGACATGCTGAGGTTAGCGACAGGGACTGAGCATGCTCAGACTGAACTCACTGTTACACAACTTCACTGTCAAGGACAGATCAAGATAGAGATGGGCAATGATCATCAGTAAACCAAAGGATCACATCTTTGCTGTGAATATCCTTTATCCTTCCTCCCATCACCTAAAACATGCTCGTCAGGTTAACTGGTGACTCTAAGTTGACTCTATATGTCAGCCCTGGGACTGACTGACGACCAGTCCAGGGTGTACCCTGCCTCTCGCCCAGTGACAGCTGGGATAGGCTCCAGCCCCCCCACGATCCCGAACGGGCCGTTATTTTCATTCTTATATTAATATAGTCCATTAAATCAGCAGTGCTTTTACCACTGACATTAGTTTTGATCAAATGTATGGGGCAGGGGTGTCAAACTCAAGGCCTGGGGACCAAATCCGGCCCATGGTACAGTTTTAACCGGCCCTCAAAATCATATCATACTTTTATCCTAACTGGCCCACCAGTATGAGCTCTGCAGATTTCCTCCAGTGTAAAAATGAAAATTTATCCTTGATATCTGAAAATATTCTTAAGTCAGAAAAATCTGAAAACATAAAGGATAAAAATGTTTAAATATTAGTCAGCAACGTGGGAAAGAAATGAATTTGTGTTTTTATTTCATAAATTCAATTTTGCATCTCATGATTACAACTTAAACTCATAATTTTTACTTTTTTTCATATTTTGACCTTTAAGATTCACAGTTTTAAAAATTCATAATTTAAAACTCATGATTTCAAATCTTATCTCATTTTTTTAACCTTTAAACTCATGAATTTTATCCTATACTTTGACCTTTAAAATTAAATATTTCATATTTAGATCTTTAAAACTCATGATTTGGACTTTAATCACCATTTTGACTGTTTAGACTCTTAATTACAAATTTTCACATATATTTCGACCATCTAAATGAATTTGAATTCTATCTCACATTTTGACCCTCAGTACTCAGTATTTCATCAATTTACATTTCAACTTTATGATTTTAAATTTTTATTTTCATATTTTGGCCTTTCAGATTATCAATTTTAAATTTTAATTGATATTTTGATGTTTGAACTCCAACCTTTGACTTTTAATCCCTTATTTTTTAGGGATTAAACTTTTAACACTCATAATTGTAAAATGTATCTCATATTTTGTCCTATAAATTCATAATTTTGCTTTTTATATCAAATTAAACCTTTTAAACTCATGATTTCAGATTTTATTTTATGTTTTGACCTTTTAGAGTCAAAATTTTAAATATTAATTTATATTTTGATATTTTTAACTCCAATCTTGACTTTAAATCCCTTATTTTGAACTTTTAATATCATAATTTAACATTTTATCTTGTATTTAAAGCTTTAACTCATGATTTCAGATTTTATCTCATATTTTGACTTTAAAACGTAAGATTCATATTTTTACTTTTTTTAAATTTTGACTTTTAATCTCAGGTTTTGAGCCTTTAAACTGATCACTTGACAGTTTTAAATCACAACATCCTGTATCGTCAGTGCTTAGTGTTTTTTCCCATAATTCATTTGTGGTGAAAATGATGTTTACGGTTTATTGTTGACCTTGTCAGGCTCTCAGGTAAGGCCTGAACTCAGAATCCAGCCCCTGCTGTGACTGAGTTTCACACTGCTCATATAAAGCATATAGGCTTAAATTTGGACACGAGGGCTTTTATTTTGAAATGTTCACCTTTCCCATTGTGCCATATGATTTCCTTTTCCTCAGCTCTTTCATTTAAACAAGAAAAACGTGAAAACGGCTTGTTTCTCTCTGAGGGGATGATGCTGTGCTGGACATTGAACTATGTCGGCAGCAGCTATCGTCCACCAAGGCTAAACTGACTTCACTCTCTGCATGCAGACACTTCTCAAACATGTTGAAACTGTCTGATTCAGCTTCATCACGTTGTGTCGGTCTAAATCTCGTGTGCTCTGCAGCCTTGGTGCTGTCAGAGAGGCTCCATCATTGCAGCAGAGATAAATCCTCCTGATGTGTTGCCGTTCTCCTGCTGAGTCTGTCTTTCTCTCCGCTGTGACACCGAGGAGTCTGCTGCATTATTTAAAATCTCGGTCCCTCCACCCAACCTCTGCAGCTTCTCTCTGAACTGTAAATCTCTGACAGGAGGTGCAGAGAGGAGGTGAAATCACAAAGTGTGGACCACCCATGGAGGCGGGGGTGTCCCTGGTCTGGTTGTGCTGGACGTTTTCTTCCAGATGTTTCTGGTCTGTCAGAGGGAGCGGAGGTGTGCTGTGTGGGACGATGGTCAGCAAACAGAGACATGAGGCTGCAGGCTTTACTCCCAGAGAGCTGATGATGTTTACAGCAGAGGAAAAGTCTCATTTATCGGCCGTATAGACCCCTGAGTTAGTTTCACACTAGGGTTGGTTGTTTATGGTGCTCCCAGCATGAATGGTGAATGATAAATGGACTTGAGCTTTTCCAGTCTTCTGAGTACTCAGAGCACTTTTACACTGCAGGTCACACACACCATTCACACCCATTCACTCCACATGGCAGAGGTCACCGTGGAGCATTGGCCATCAGTATTAGCTAGTCCCATCCACACACGCCACTGGGAGAAAATTAGGATAAGTGTTTTGCAAACCCAGGAGCTGGGGGATCAAACCCAAACCCAGGACCTTCCGGTTTCCACTGAGCCACGGTCGCCACAGTGCTGGCTCTGGGAGGTAGAAGTGGATGCTCTGTTGCACTTGTGTGAGGGAAATACCTGCTTGCAGAAGAGCAGGTCCAGGTTTCTGGTGCTGGATATCCTGTACCAGCTTTCACTGAACCACATTAGGGTGCAGCAGGAGACGAGGGTGCACCTTAGGTACGTGAGAGCTGTGGTCGATGGGGGCAAGGTCAAGATGTGAGCAGGGTCCTGGAGGAACCATGGTAACTTTCTGGTGTCCTAGGAAGGCCCTGGTCTCCTGGTCCCTTCCAGATATAGATTTGGGGAGCTGTTGTTCTGCCGTCTCCTCCTCGGTCTCAGAACGACCTGATGGTTCGTCTCTGCCTTTCTCCTTTGTGGTGTACATTTGCAGATCACAGGTGTGGGTGTAAATAATGCAGACAACATGTTACTGCCTCGAGTTTTCAGTCTGAGGGTCTGGACCAGAGAAGCTGAAGTCTCTTTTGGAAAGATATGTCCTGAGGTGGCTTGTAGCCGGACTAGAATGAGTGGTGGGCATGTAGATCCTGCTGGAACGCCATGGCCTCCTGATTGCCCCCTCCTCCCCCTGGCCTGCGCAGTATTACCACTACCATTAACATCTCTACTGTTTAGGGGATATCTAAGAGCACCGCATGATCCAGGGGGCGCCTGTGAGAGCGTCAAACACTCTGAATGAGGCCTCAAATGTAAAACAGCTAGCAGACCCTCAGCGTCCCTGCTCCTCTCTCTCTCTACACCTGAGAAGGTAAGCAGAGCAGAGAAACCTGGAGAATGTTCTCAGAGGTTTCTCCAGATTCTCTGAATCTCTGATGATAATATGGGCTGTAGATGGAGGGAGATACAAAGTCTCCACTCTTTACACTGAGGAACATTTTTCTGAATTGTTCCACAATTTTTAGACTCAGTTTTTCACAGATTGGTGAACCTCTGCCCTGCCTCTCTAAAATGCTCCTTTTATACCCAGTCATGTTACTGACCTGTTGATAATTAGTTGCTAAACGCTTCCTCAGTGGATTTTATTCGTACACTTCCTTTTTCAGCCTTTTGTGGCCCTGTCCCAACTTTTTTGAGATGTGTTGCTGCCATTAAATTCAATATGAGCTAATTATTTTTTATGAAATGGTAAAATGTTTCAGTTTAATATCTGATATGTTTCTGTTCTATTGTGAAGCAAATATGGGTTCATGACATTTGACCATCATGACATGGAGTTTTCTATTTATTTATTTATTTGTTTGTTTGTTTATTTATTTATTTGTTTATTTATATTGAATTTGTTTTCTTGTACAAATGCAAGGAAATTAAAAATAACAGATTTAAGCAAAAACTAAAGAAATTAACGGTGGAATAAATTTGAAGCACACATTTCAGATATTCCTCGATAATTCTAACTGTACATTAAGGGTCAAAGTGCATAAATAGGTGTCAACATAGGGATCTTCATCAAAACACCTGGAGGAGAAACCCCCAGACCCCTACAGAGGTCTGGCCTGTGCTCCAGTAGACCTGGTGACACGGATCTCTCATCTCTGTAGGACGTTTAAATAATAAAACCAGGTCTCTGAAGAATATTCTGGGTTCTAGGATTCTCTGCTGCAGAGCTTTCTCTTTTAACTCTCCAACGCCATGATGGGGCACTCAGGGGGCAACAAACCATCATCTGGCCTCATGAGTAGGGCTCATGGATGTTGGGGGGGGGGGATAAATCATGCAGTGCACCACACCATGATGTTTCTGCCAGCTTCATTTATAGAGCAGTAGAGCTAAACCCATGGCTCCATTTAAAGTAAAACTTTTATTTTTCTAATCCGTGTGTTACTACTGTTGGGTGCATGCGACAGAGGAATAAGAGAGAAGGCTGCTGGTGCATCTATTCAGGAAGGTCATTCGTTGAGGGGTGCTGCCTTGAGCTCAAACTAAAGAGTCTCCTGCCTTCATTTAATGGTTTTCTTATGTCACTTCCTCCCGTCCCACACTGGTGTTTTATGATTACTGATATGTGTCATCATTTACCAGCCTAATAAACACAGATCACCTGCTGAGATGATTTAATATCATGTAAAACTTGTCCTTGCCAGTGCCTGTGCTGAGCCATCCCAACCCTCTACTTTCATAATATCACTTCAAGTTCAACCCATTATCATAAGAGCCTGCAAGGGTAGAGTTAAACTTTAACCTCATCCACATTTTGCTCTTTAGTCTCGGCTTCTGAGAAATTTCAGGGTTAGTCTTTAATCAAATCCTTCTGCAGCATAGCGGTTTAGTTTTTACACCCGGTGTTCAGGGGCTGCTCTCAGTGTGGCTCCACTCCCATCTCTCTGCCATATCTACAATAAATGCTTAAAGCCCCAAAGATCATCCACTAACAATCTCTCAAGTTATTTTGGCTGTAAGTGAGGAAAACAGCAGTTACTGGCAGATTAGAAACATTAGAACCCATGTTAAGGAAGTAGTTTTATTCTGAAAGTCTGGACCGGAAGCTGAGCGTATGTCAGCATTTAGCTTGCCGTTTGTTTAAAGAGCGGAGCAGGGCAGCAGCAGGGAGCAGTCCAGCTCTGACAGAGAGACGGGGAGGAGAGCAGAGGCTCAGAGCAGGCTGTGGGATTTATCGGTGTTAACGGAGAGTTTCTGCTTCACGCTGACGTTAAATCAAAGAGGAAGAAGATCAGTCTTAACGGTAAGACACAGCCTTTATTTTAACTTCTACATCAGAACATTACAGAGACATTTGAGAGGAGGAAGATCGGTTTAGCTCACTTTAACATCATCACAGTGAGGCTCATGATTTTAACGGTAAGTTTGAGATCTTTATGGTTATTTTAAGGTGATATTAACGGACATTTAAGAGGAAGAAGATCGTGGTTTCAGCCGTTATTGACTCCGTTTTAACCACCTGGTAAAGACCGACTAAAACAAGAACTAAATAAACTACTAGATTCAATAATAATAGCAGAAACGACAGAAGTTAAATATGAATTCATAAAAACAAAGAGTTGTGCAGGATTACAGTACCAGGATCTATCTAAAAATCCTGTATTTATGTTAAAACTAGTATGGCATGGTTAAAGTCTCCTAAAGCCTCTTTCGTTCCCCTTTGACCTCCAGCACATCGCCTTCACCTACACCCACCTATACACTGGCTATTAGATGAGAAGTAGCTGAAAAGATGTGCCTAATAAAGTGGCCACTTAATGTTTATTATAAAAAACAAGAGATTTTACAGTCTTCTTCTCAGTATCCTTCAGCCCTGTCAGTCTAAATAAAAACACATTGTTAACATGTCAAGGAAATGTTTCCAGTGTTTATGAGCAGTTTTCTGACGTTACATGGACTAACTCCAAAAATAATAGATGACGTTTTGTTCCAGTCATTTACAGAAGATTAGGGCCCACTGTGTGCTTCTGCTGTCCAACTTTATCCACCACTTCTGAGAAAAAAAAGTGACATTAAAAAATGAGAACGAAATTAAATTCAGAATAAGAAAGTAAGAAATTAGAGATTTAAGTCGGAATTTTGAGATAAATCTCATAATTCAGATTAAAGTCAGAATTCACAGACCAAAGTCAGAAATCTCAGATTAAAGTCAGAATTCACAGACCAAAGTCAGAAATCTCAGATTAAAGTCAGAATTCACAGACTAAAGTCAGAAATCTCAGATTAAAGTCAGAATTCACAGACTAAAGTCAGAAATCTCAGATTAAAGTCAGAATTCACAGACCAAAGTCAGAAATCTCAGATTAAAGTCAGAATTCACAGACTTAAGTCAGAAATCTCAGATTAAAGTCAGAATTCCCAGACTTAAGTCAGAAATCTCAGATTAAGTCAGAATTCACAGACTAAAGTCAGAAATCTCAGATTAAAGTCAGAATTCCCAGACTTAAGTCAGAAATCTCAGATTAAGTCAGAATTCACAGACTAAAGTCAGAAATCTCAGATTAAAGTCAGAATACACAGACTAAAGTCAGAAATCTCAGATTAAAGTCAGAATTCACAGACCAAAGTCAGAAATCTCAGATTAAAGTCAGAATTCACAGACCAAAGTCAGAAATCTCAGATTAAAGTCAGAATTCACAGACCAAAGTCAGAAATCTCAGATTAAAGTCAGAATTCACAGACCAAAGTCAGAAATCTCAGATTAAAGTCAGAATTCACAGACCAAAGTCAGAAATCTCAGATTAAAGTCAGAATTCCCAGACTTAAGTCAGAAATCTCAGATTAAGTCAGAATTCACAGACTAAAGTCAGAAATCTCAGATTAAAGTCAGAATACACAGACTAAAGTCAGAAATCTCAGATTAAAGTCAGAATTCACAGACCAAAGTCAGAAATCTCAGATTAAAGTCAGAATTCACAGACTAAAGTCAGAAATCTCAGATTAAAGTCAGAATTCACAGACTAAAGTCAGAAATCTCAGATTAAAGTCAGAATTCACAGACTAAAGTCAGAAATCTCAGATTAAAGTCAGAATTCACAGACTTAAGTCAGAAATCTCAGATTAAGTCAGAATTCACAGACTAAAGTCAGAAATCTCAGATTAAAGTCAGAATTCACAGACCAAAGTCAGAAATCTCAGATTAAAGTCAGAATTCACAGACCAAAGTCAGAAATCTCAGATTAAAGTCAGAATTCACAGACCAAAGTCAGAAATCTCAGATTAAAGTCAGAATTCACAGACCAAAGTCAGAAATCTCAGATTAAAGTCAGAATTCACAGACCAAAGTCAGAAATCTCAGATTAAAGTCAGAATTCACAGACCAAAGTCAGAAATCTCAGATTAAAGTCAGAATTCACAGACCAAAGTCAGAAATCTCAGATTAAAGTCAGAATTCACAGACCAAAGTCAGAAATCTCAGATTAAAGTCAGAATTCACAGACCAAAGTCAGAAATCTCAGATTAAAGTCAGAATTCACAGACTAAAGTCAGAAATCTCAGATTAAAGTCAGAATTCACAGACTAAAGTCAGAAATCTCAGATTAAAGTCAGAATTCACAGACTAAAGTCAGAAATCTCAGATTAAAGTCAGAATTCACAGACCAAAGTCAGAAATCTCAGATTAAAGTCAGAATTCACAGACCAAAGTCAGAAATCTCAGATTAAAGTCAGAATTCACAGACTAAAGTCAGAAATCTCAGATTAAAGTCAGAATTCACAGACCACCACTTCAGAAATCTCAGATTAAAGTCAGAATTCCCAGACTAAAGTCAGAAATCTCAGATTAAAGTCAGAAAATGTAAACTTGATGATTTAAAATATCCCTGTTAAGTCATTAGAAAAATTAAAAGGTTAAAATAATTAGATAAAAAGTCAGGAATGTGGTAGAATACATTTATCTTTTCGTTTCATATTCTAAATTTTGTCTCTCACTGTTATGACGCAAAGTTATGATTTTGACTTTATTTCATATGTTGACATTTTTGATTCACAATTTTGACTTTTTATCTTTTTTTTACCTTTTAGATCCTCAATTTTTAATTTTTAAGTGATATTTTGACCTTTTAAACTCATGATTATGAATTTTTTCTCACGTTCTGACATTTTTTAGCTCCTGACTTTGACTTTTATCACATAATTTGACCTTTTAGATCCTCAATTTTAAAATTTAAGTAATATTTTGACCTTTCTAATTCAAAATTGAAATGTTTTTCTCATGCTTTGACTTTTTAAACTGATGATTTTTAATTTATCTCATATTTTGACTGTTAAGAATCATGATTTCAACTTTCTATCTCATACATTTGCCTTTTAAAAACATTATTTTGACTTTTCATGCCATGTTTTGAACCTTTTGAGCAAACAAGTTTGAATTTTTGTTTCAGATTTACAGCCTTTAAACGTATCATTTAGAGCTTTCAATCCCAAAATCCTTTATCATCAGTGCTAAGTTTTGTTCCTCTGACCTCTTCTAGCAAGAGCTAGTTCAGTGCAGTTTCTGCTTGGCCCTCAGGTTGGACCCAAATTCAGAATTCGGCCTCATATTTTCCAAGATTGTTCAGCCCTACTGGAGAGTTTGTCGAGTTATTGAGTTGTGATCTGGAGCTGTGTATGATTTTAAATTCTCTCCTCATGTGAAAGTCTGACATCCCTCCTCTGAACTGCTGTTCTGTTTTAGTCCTATTAAATATCAGCGGTAACCTGGCACACCGTCCAACTCAGTCGCTGCTTGTTGCTTCTTTCACACCTCGTGAGTCTGAACTCGCTCTGACCCTCCTAGAAATCATTCTCAGAGCTGCTGTACTGAAATGTTCCTTTAAATCTTCATTTTTCTCCATCTGTGTTCAGAACAGGAGGATTTTCACCACATGAGCCAGTCTGTGTTCAGTCAGCCACGCAGAGACGTCTAGCTAACACGTTCATGTTCACTATAAACTTTAAACCCTTTAAAACATGGAAGACCACAGACATCAGCACTGATGTTTAGCATTATTATCCTCCAAAGGCACAGCCTGCATGATTCAGACCACACACCTGATCTTTAACAGTTTCACAGCGGAGATTCCACCAGATCTCACAGAATCACACGGGATCAAACGAGACTTCAGAAGAAAAATAAACATGGAAACACACACTTGAGGATTATCTGGATCATTAATAGGCTGTAACAAGCGTTGAGCCCGGCCTAAACTGAGCTTCAGTCGTACTGTGTGTGTGTAAAATGGTCAGAAGTAGAGCTCAGCTAGAAACCCTGCTGTGGTCGTTCAGGTGGAGTCTCTGGAGTCTCAGAGACAGATCCTCTGGTCCATCTGTCCTCTTGCTTCATGCTCATGTGAGGCTCTCTAGTCTATTTGTGGATCACAGCCTGTCCCTGTGTGTCTAAAGGGCTCATCAGCCATGGGGAGGGGGGTCTGAGGGGTCTGAGGGGTCTGAGGGGTCTGAGGGTCAGGCTCTGACAAATAAAGACTGTGGTTCCTCAACAGAATCAGAACATAGCTCAGTTCTAGGTTAAGAGGTCTATCCACCATTAAAATGCTCCTAATTTGACTGAAATTTAATAGATTTCCAAACTGTTTGCGTTCTCCTAAATGTCAGACATGTTACAGGATCTACCATCAACTCCTCAAGTAGAATTGCGACCCAAATCTTGGATATTTTTTTGGCCAATTAGATGTATTTTATTAAAAACTAGTGGAGCCTGGGCTTAAGAAAGCACAAAAGATGTAACAAAACAAAGAAAAAGTGCATGTTTTCATAGTCTCATAGAACATTTGGCGCGATTTTTTTCCAAGGCACACATCCCCGACCCACTGAAAAGGGCTTCCCGACCCATTTTTGGGCCCCAACCCACCAGTTGAGAACTGGGGGCAAAATCCGGCCCACAAGATGATCTCATATCTCTGTTCTAACTGGCCATCAGTCTGAGGTCTGCAGATTTCCTCCAGTATAAAAATGTGAACTTATCCTGATGATTTAAGATTCCTTGTTAACCCTCTGGTGTCCTACAGATTACTGCCTCATTTTCCTCCTAGTGTGCATAAAAGCACAGGGAGGTTATTGCTGTAAATACAACAGTTATATTAGTTTATTTTTAACCGTTTAATTTTTTCCTTGTTTCATCACCTTGTGCCATTAACAAAAATACCAAATACTCAATAACTGTCATATCTTTTAACCCTCTAACTGCCATGTTTGTGATGTAAACAAACAACATTTTTGATGAGAAAAAACACAAATTGATTTTTTTCAAGATACTACACTCAAAGTGAAAAACGTATTCATGGCTGACTGCAGCCTGGCTTTATAATCCCATAGTTTGACCTTGATTACATGATAACATTCATGATTACAAGTTTTATTTCATATTTTGACCTTTTTAACTCGTGATTTCGACTTTCTTAATTTATTTGCCTTTAAAAACATTATTTTTCAATTTCAATTTCATGTTTTGACCTTTTTGAACTAATAAATGTACTTTTCTCTAAACTTTTCTTTTTCACTTTTTTAACCTCAAAATCTTTTATCACCAGTGCTACACTTTTATTCCTTATTTTATGACAGGTGAGATGAGGCTGACAGTTTATGGTTAAATGGGGACCCTGTTAGACCCTCAGGTTAGTCCTGAGTCCAGAATCCGGCCCCTGCTGTGACTGAGTTTGACCCCCACCATAGACGGTGTTAGGGGGGACAAGTAAAACATGATCTATTATTTTATCAGTGCTATTGACTATCAACAATAACTGAAGCGAAAGGATGTCATGGAGAAATATTGAACTCTACCGTGGGAGTTTCACGTGTCATGTGATCAGTAGAACTCTCCTTAAAGACGTTAAATCAGATTTTATGAAAATGTGAAATAGTTTTCATCGATCTTTCTCTGGTTTGTCAGATGTTCTCCTAACAGGAGGTTTGTATAAATGAGTAAATGGAACACAGAGGAAGCGTCTGGCTTCTGATTGGCTGATTAAATTATGGCCTTTAACACGATGTGAACGATTCACTGTCACATCCTGCTGCTCTGTTAGGGGTTTCCACTTTTAACCAGATTAAATTCAGTCAAAGTGAATTAAAGAGCAGATGGTGGGTCGGCCTGCTCCTTCAGAGACCCCTGAACTCTGTCCTCAGTCACGGGGGGGGGGGTCTGATTGTCTTATTGTGTTCGTGTGTTAGTCAGCCGTATTCAGCCTCACTGTCACCGTCTTTACTCAGTCTTTGAGGGATAAAACAGCCTCAAACAGCTCCATTCACTTCAAATGCAGAGTTTACACAAAAAGGCTAACAGCAGCGTCGATAACGGGATTAGTAAAGAAGATTTTGTTTAAATTTAAATATTCTGCAGAGATGAAGACTTCAAACTGAGGGAGAAAAAACTAAAACTGATTGATTTTAAACATTAAAAACACCGTACGCTGTTCCTCAGAGGACAGATGGAGGTTCAACTTTTAAACAGTTTTTTAGTTTGATGAGTTTATGGTGACTTTACGTCCATGTGTAGGTGGACACTTCTAGAACGATCCGTCCACCCGTGCTTTATTCTCAAAAACATCTGTTCACATGAAAACACAAAGACGTAGAGCCTGATTCAGTTTCTATTATGATTGATATTTCAGCCTCCTAAAAATGCTTTTCAAAATAAAAGCACTGTCTGTGTTTCTTCAATGATGAGACTATCATATCTAAAACAGTCCTTTTATTCTGAATTTTTCTCCGTGGCGGTTATTCCAGTATTAAAGCGACTTTATAAAGTTTAACAGACCTTTCTTCAGGTCTCTGTCAAACTTTCTTCATAAACTGTTTTAATGGTTTAAATCACTCAGTGCAGCCCCAGTCAGTGTATTTTTAATGATTTCATTGTATGTATTTTATTTATTTTTATATAATGTATTTTTAGTTTTATAATATTTTAAGGAAATAAAAATGTATCTATTAAGTTCTTATTTTTATTAATTTACTTATTTTTTGGGTTATTTCATTCAAATTATATTTTTCTTTATTCATTTTTTATTATCTTTGTTTTAGTGTTTTTATTTTGCTTTCTTTTCCTTTTTCAGTAGATTTTATTGGCTTCACGTGTTTCTGAACAGCTTTTTAAGTGCATCATTATTGCTCTCAAAAAAAAAAAGGATGTAAATAAAGTGTCACATTCACTGCTTTCAAAAGCTAGAAACTGGTTAAATTTAGTGTTTCTCATTAGATGATTTCTTTTTGCCCTTGAGCACAGAACCATGAATGTTGGTTTTCTTCCTCTCATTGAATTATCAGTAATCTGAGTGAGAATATCCCACATCTGTGATAATCTGGCTCTCTGGCATTAACCCATTGAGTGCCAGCCCTTTTATAAAATGGAAAGTGGCTTGTGCCAGCGTTTTTGGCCATTTTGAGTCATCTTTCTAGACCCACAGAATATTTTGTACTACGACTCTGAAAACACCAAATAGCTCAAATGAAAGAAGAAACTCTCTTTTTCATCATGGAAAAAAATGTTTGTTTGTAGCTTTTTCCGTTCTTGATTTATCTGAAGTTGAATGGGTTCTATGCATGAACTGCTTCTGCATTTGGCGTTAGACCGCTCCCTCTTTACTCTCTAGCTCTTTCCTCGCTGTTTGCATGAGACTCAGCTCAGACCTGAACCCTTTTCTCACCCTTCCTCCATAATGACCATTCATTTTCTCAGAAAGAGGTGGGTTTTTTACACATGAGAGTGTGTGTGTGTGTGTGTGATTGGGGGGGGGGCACCACTGAGCTAAACCAGCACCCATGACCATTTCATTTTCAATGTTGTCCCACCAACCTGGACCAGGCCTCATCCTTGTGGACTGTGATGTTTGACGTCCATATCTGATGAGCTTAAAGGATGACATCAACTTCAAAGCTCCTCTGAGGTCATGCAGGGCGTTGAATGAACCATAAAGTGGTAAAGAACGTCTCCCCTCCTTAAAATGCGACCTGGGAGTCTTTAAAGAAGTCCGCTCGCCGTGATGGCGGTTGGTTAACCTCTGAAATGTTCAGCTCTGAGTCTCGATGGTTTCTTAAACCCAGAGAGGAGCTCCAGCTGGAGCACAGCGGCTTCTTCACCGGGGCGTTTGGTACTCAGCTGCTCGCCCACACTCAGACAGAGAGAGAGAGGATTCTTCTGCACACGCTCCGGTTTGTTCACCAAACCTGAACCAGATGTTTGCAGCCTTTTCTCAAATGGGGGGGGGGGGGGGGGGGGTCTGCTTTCTGTGTGGTCCTTGCTGACACAGAAGCTATGTAGTTCAATCTGTGGCCCAGTTCTGCAGGGAGGTCTCGTTTCATCCACACTTGGGGCCTGAGATGGATCCAAACAACAGCACGGTAACTCCACTGCCCTCTCAATCAAATTAGCCCCGCCCCCGAATGGGTGGGGCGCCCAGCAGGAAGTTTAGTTTTTTTTTTTTTGTCCTCTTTCACACAAAGCTGAACCGGACCATGTGATGGAGCCAGGAGCAGCACTGTTCATACCTCACCTGCTCACTCTCACCTCTCCTGTGGGTGTCCTGTCATTTTGTGCCCATGGGCCTCCCGGTTCTTAATCCCTGATTGGGACTGTGATAAAATCCATGAAGGGTATCATGAAAAACAGAGACTAATGGTGGTTTAGAGGTTTCTCGGTTCCAAACATACAAATATTTAGTAGCATTAAATACAAAACCGGAAGTTTCTACAGCACTGTGCTCATAATAAGTAAATATTTTCTAGAATAACAGTTTGTCCTTTTGTTGAAATAAAGGTATTTCTACAGAGGTCAATAGGTCAATAGTGGCTCTGATGTGAACTCACAGGCCTCTCTGCAACATTTATGTAAACCTTTACAGCAGGGGCCGGATTCTGGATTCAGGTCTAACCTGACGGCCTAACAGGGTCACCATTTTAATCCTAAACCTTTGGCCTCATTTCACCAGTAAAAAATATGAAAACAAACAAATTAGCATTGGTGATAACAGATTTTGAGGTTACAAAAGTGAAAAAGAAAAGTTTAAAGGTTCACAATCTGAGAAAAGTACATTTATTAGTTCAAAAAGGTCAAAACATGAAATTGAAATTGAAAAATAATGTTTTTAAAGGCAAATATGTTAGAAAGAAAGTTGAAATCATGAGTTTCAAAGGTCAAAATATGAAATATAATTTGTAATCAAGAAATTTAAAGTCTAAATATGTTTCAAAATTTTAACTGAGTCTAAAAGGTCAAACTATGAGATTATGAAGTCAAAGTAAGGAGTTTAAAATATGAGATAAAATACAAAATAATTGGTTAAAAAGGTCAAAATATCACTTAAAATGGAAAATTATGAATCTTAAAGCTTAAATGTTATATAAGAAGTCAAAATTATGAGTTGAAATGCTCAAAGTATGAAATTAAAGTCAGAATCCTAAGTTTGAGTCCTAATTGTGGGATGCTAAATTCAAAATATGAAATCAAAACACAAATTAATTTCTTTTCCCACATTTGCGACTTCTTATCTAAATATTTTTACTCCTTACTTTTTCATCAAGGATAAGTTCACATTTTTATACTGGAGGAAATCTGCAGACCTCAGACCAGTTAGAACAGAAATATGATAAAATCCTGCGGGCCGGATTTGGCCCCCGGGCCTTGAGTTTGACACCGTTGCTTTACAGTATTACTGAAGGCTGAAATAACTGTTCATCAGGTAGAGTCAGTCATCTAGCAGCTGTTGGGTTGGGGGTTCGATCCCCAGCTCCTGCAGTCACATGTTTGATCCTTGGACAAGACCTTTAACCCCATCAGTGTAAGTGTGTATGGATGAGCATGACGGGGATTAGCAACTCTCCATAAAAACCTCTGCCACCTGCAGTCATGTTTTATTTTACTACTTTAATGGATGTGCAGTTTACTGTCCAGAGTGAAGTTGCACCGCCCCCCCAACCCCCCCAAAACACACACACACACACACACCCCCACACACACACACACACACACTTGTGTTCCATAAGGACCATGCAAATGAAGTGGTGATTGATTGCTGTGAAAAATCTGCACTGATTTTAACCGTTTCATTGAAAGAAAACAACTCTTACAGGTTTTTTAACCACTTTTGTAAAAGGGCCTTGTGGCGCCACATTATGTAATAATGCTGCATTATGTAATAACCCTAACCATAGGACTTAGTGTGGGCTCCAAGGTATGCCCTACCCAACTACCTTGCCCTAACTCTAACCGCTTAGTGACTTCTGCCTAAACCTAACCCCCCTTCAGGGCTCTGGACTAAACACCTAACCTTAACCCTAGGACTTAAGGTGGGCTCCAGGGTATACCCTACTACCTTGCCCTAACTCTAACAGCTTAGTGGCTCATGAAATGTGACGTTATTACATAATGAATTGAAAAGGTATTACATTATGTCATAATACGGCGTTATTACATAATGTGGCGCTTCAAGGGGTTTGACCAAGATTTTAGTTAGATGTCCATCTTATTTTGAGAACCTTTAAGTAGTTAAAGCCTCGCACCCCCGTGGAATCTCTGGCACCTCCCAGAGGGTTCCTGGACCCCAGGTTGGGAAACGATGGTCTAATGCACCAACTAAAACTTAATCTTGATTCTGTGAGTCCACTATTATTCCATACACCAGTGTTACTCAACCCTGCTACACCAAGGAGCCAAACTGTTGAGAGAGCCACAATCTGAGTGGTGAAAAGTGGCAAAAACTGATTAAAGTGGCCATATAAACAAGTTAAAAGGTGTAAATAATGGTCAAACAACAGCAAAAAGGGCCAAAGTAGGCATAAAATGGCAAAAAGTGGGTAAAAAAAAGAGGAAAACAGGGAAAAAAGTGGCAAAATAGGGCAGAAAGTGACAAAAAAAAAATTGTAGTTAAAGAAAATAAAATGGGCAAAAAAGTGAGGATTATGGTCAAAAAGCAGAAAACAGTGGCATCTAAAGGCAAAATGTGGCTTAAATGGGCAAAAAGTGGCAAAAAAGGGAAAAAATGACAAAAAGCAGGATAAAAGAGGCAGAAAACTGTGGCAAAAATGGGATAAAAGTAGTAAAAATGGACAAAAAGTGGCAAAAAGAAATGTCAAAAGTGGGATTAAAGCAGTGAAAATTGATTAAAAGTGGCAAAAAATGAAAAAAAGGCAAAAAAAAAACAAACAAGGGCGATGGAAATAAACAGACATAGAATAAAGGTTGAAAATAAAAGCCAACTGTATGAATGTGTGGATTCAAACTGATTAATGGATCATTTCTGAGGTCAGAGTTTCCCTTTATAAAGGCTTTCTGGGGGAAAATGTTTCAAATGAAGACATTAAAGAGCCACGCGGTGAGTTTCACACCATACACTGTTTCAGTGGTGAGCCAAGGTAAAAGGTGTAAAATGATCTGATTATTTAGTGAATCTAATTCCTGTGTGAAGGTCTGATTCTAGTGAGATACATGGACAGAAGCACTGATTATTAACAGTCCAGGAGAGGAAGAGGAGCCCTCCTCCTCTCTCAGGTAGAACTCAGACTCTGGAGAATCGTTCCTCTCCCTCTCTGCTCAGTTTTACTTTAATCTTTTTAAAACTTTCCCCTGAGAGCTGAGGTGGAGAGAATCATTTCCCTTTCATCCCGCCTCATTGCCAGAGAAAGCCGTCAGATAAAACGTTGAGTCAGCGCCGCTCTGACGGCGTGATGGAGACGAGGTCTCAGGGTTTTATCAGCAGCCGTTTCAGACATCACTTCTATCTTATTGAAACTAAACCCTCTGGTTTGACAGAAACACGATAAAGTGGCGTACAGTCAAATTTAACCTGAAAGCACACCGATAGTTTCTGAGTGAATGGGCCCGCTGTGGTCGTGTCATCGCTCTCTTCTGCCAGGCCACAGAAACCTGTCCCACACCTGACTCGTCATAGTCTTTTAGTAGTCATGACGTCTGCTGACTCATCATTCGCCCTACGTTCACCTGGAGGTCCTCTCACTAAATGCACCACCTTTAGCCAGCAGTGAAAACGGTGTTGGTTGGTTTTACTTAGCCTCACCTTCTCTGTCGTTACTCCAGGACATTCCTGTTCCATTCCTGAATCCCTGCTCTGTGCTGCTGGGAGCAGGCGTGACGTTCTGGTGGTTTTTCTGTGTGTTTGTTGATACCAGCAGTTCCAGGCTGGTTCTGTGTCTCTGTGGCTTCTTTCAGTTGAGTTCAGGATTGTTTGATTTTGTCATCATGGAAGTCTTCAGAGATGAAAACAGTCACAGATTAGTCACCTGTCAGCTGGTCTGTTCGTGGACGTGGTTCTGTTTGTTCCATCCATGTGTCACTGAGCGGTGAGGAACGGCGAGAAGGTCTCTGTGTGGGCGGAGCAGCTGTCGACAGATCTGAAGGCCGACTTGACGTGAATCACACCCGTCTGTTGGACACGACGACGTCTTCAGCTGCAAACCATTCATGTCAGGCAACGACACCAGAACATGATGCACAAAAGTATCAGTGAGACCAGTTTTAGTCAGAAGTCATCACACAGACTCCGCCCCTTTGTTTTTAGTCCAGATCAGACCAGATCTATGACGCCATGAGACCTTTAAGTGTTGGTCTGAGACGTTTCTGACAGGGTGGTCTATGATTCGCTCATTAACAGCTGGCTCTAGAGCGTAAGGCACATCATTTATCATCAGCCAATCAGAGCCTTGAAGCCCAGACAGGAAGTCAGCTGTCACTAGGAGTGTGGTGTCAACATCAGCTGTTCTGGTGAAATAGAAGTGCTGGGATGTAAAGTCAGAGTTGTTCCCTCCATAGCAGCAACAACTGAAGCAAGTGTTTGTGATAACTGTCAGTGAGTCTTTCTCATCACTGTGGAGGAATGTTGTCCCATTCTTCTCTACAGAATAGTTTGAATTCAGTCACGTTGGAGGGTTTTCCAGCATGAACAGAGGTGGACTTGCTGGTGTGTTTGGGATAATTGTCCTGCTCCATAACCCAAGTGGTCTTGATCTTTAGGTACTGATAGTTGGACATTCTCCTTCAGGATTTTCTGCTAGAGAGCAGAATTCATGGTTCTAGTGGTCCAGGTCCTGGTCCAGACAGTCATACTGCCACCACCATGTCTGACTGTTGGTCTGATGGTTTGATGAAATGCTGTGTTAGTTTGACTCCAGATGGAACGTGACACACACCTTCCAGAAAGTTCCTCTTCTGTCTGGTCAGTCCTCAGAATATTTTCCCAGAATGCTTTGGGATCATCAGGATGTTTTTAGTCAAACGTGAGATGAGTCTTTGTATTCTTCTTGCTCAGCAGTGGTTTTGGTCTTGGAACTCTCCCATGATGCCGTTGTTGCCCAGTCTCGTTCTGATTGTTGAATCATGACCTCTGACCTTCACTGAGTCAGTGAGGCCTGCAGGTCTTTAGATGTTGTTCTGAGTTCTTCTGGGACCTCCTGGATGAGTCGTCCATGTTCTCTTGGAGTCATGTTGGTAGGCTGACCACTCCTGGGAAGGTTCACCACTGTTCACAGTTTTCTCCATTTGTGGGTAATGGCTCTTAGAGTCCCAAAGCCTTGGAAATGTCTCTGTAACCCTTTCAGACTGATAGATGTCAGAGACTTTGTTCCTCATCTGTTCTTCTTTAGATGGTTCCATGATGTGTTGGAGATCTTTTAGCCTACTTCACTGTCAGACAGGTTCTAGTTAAGGGATTCTGGATCCAGCAGGTCTAGCAGTAATCAGGTCTGGATGTGGATAGTCAAACTGAACTCAGTTTAATAAAAAATGTGTTTAATCACAGATAATTCATGATTTAACAACGGGGGCAATGACATTTTGTCACAGACCCAGGTGGGTTTGGATGACTTTTTATCTTAATAAATGAAATTGTGATTTAAAAACTGACTTTAGTATTTACTCAGGTTATCTTTGTCTGATTGAATTAGTTTGATGATGTGAAACATTAGAGTCGTTGCCATGGAAACGATACTTCTCCTCCAGTTGCAGCGGTGTGATCAGACCCAATGACATCTTGCATGAATGCATCTGAATGTGCTCTGAAAAAGGTTTGATATCCTTAAGCTCAGACTGCAGACAGAGATTTAATTCAGAATATTTACCTCCATTTATATCATGTTTGTTTGAGCCTGGGGTTAAACTCTTCAGATGTGTGGACACTAGGGGTGGAACAAAAAATTGATACACTGAAATAAAATACTTCCTGGCATGATACTTTTATCGATATTTAAAATGCAGTATCGATATTAAATTAATTAATTAATTATTCATTTTGTTGGTGCGGTAGTTTGTGGTGTAATTTCACCCCCTGACTGCTAGTTGGCGGCAGGCATCGCCAGCTGGCAGTTGACTCTTGCCTCTTCTCTCTCGAGACAACGAGATCATGCGAGACTTCCGGTCTGCGTGAGCCGGTGGCTTATAACTGAGCAACTTCTGCTGCATTCATAGTGGATGTGTGGACTTATTTTGGCTTCCAAAACATTAAAAACAGCACAAACTTAGGCAGGAGTTAGACCGTCGTTTGCAAGATATGCCACGCCAGAGTAAAATACTGAGACAACACAACGAATCTACTAGTTAGGCATCATCGCGTTAGCGCTACAGCTAACCACTAATGTCAACAAACAAGCCTGTTGAAGCTACTGCTGGTCTCTACTCGTGCAACCATAATTTTATTTGTCATTTTATTTGTAAGAACCTATCCTGTGTAGTGTCATTAAGAATGACAGTTTTGGTAATACACTAAAGAAACACTGGCCTGTCACATATGCCCCCCGTAGAAACAGTCCATCAGTCCTTAAAGCTGGACGTGACGATCAGCCCGTCTCCCAGAGTCTCCCTCCACAAACACTTGGTCGTTCTGTGATGATATAAAAAACTGATATAACGCGATATATAAAGGATTGGAGAACATTCACTCATATTCATTTATTCCCCTATTCTTTAAAAAAAATCATGGCAGCATTTTAATTTAGTGCAACAAATGGGGAAAATCCTCATCTTCAGATTGAACAAAGATAGTTAAAATGCGAGATGATGCAGGACTACATATTTTTTAAATAGCTTAATTCTACATTGTTAAATTCCACATTAACTTAAAATTATGTAACAAGTTATATTTATATACTACACATATCTATAGACTTTATGCACTTCATATTCAGTATTTAGCTCAGTCTATGTCCAATTCTGTGAAATTGACACTAAATTGTGAATAAACTGAGAAATCCTGCACTTGACCATTTTACAACTATTTTGTATTCTCTAGTTAGACATATTTTTTTATGTATCGTTATACAATTTTCTTGCAATATATTGATTATGGCAGTATCGCAGTATCGCGATAATATCGGTATCGTGGACCATGTATTGCGTATCGTATCGTATCGTGAGGTACCCTGTGATGCCCACCCCTAGTAGACACCTTTATATTTTATGTTATTGCAGCTGTTTAATGCTGAAAATGTCTCAGTTTGAGGTAATAAAGATTGGGTTTTTGTCTGCAGGAATGACAGTAAAGCCATTTTCTCTACACATGATGTATCTGAGGAGGTTCATCGGTCTTTAAACCTCATCCAGATACAGTTTGAACCTCATTTTGGTGACTCTCTGCTCTTCCATGGCTGCTTTCTCTTCTTCACGTGTTTCTGCTCACACTCCTACAGCTTTGTGACAACAGTAGTTGAGGTTGAATCAGGATTAAAACAAACATGAATCATGAGGAGAAACACAGAACATTAACAGGACAGCATGATGAATCACTCTCATCACTGATTCGATCTGTTCTTTCCTCTGTGTTTCAGGTTCTCTAAATCTCTGCAGCAGCTCCATCCATCATGGTTCCACTCCTGCAGGTATGTAGTGGTTACTATGGAAACAGCTGGACACCAGATAGACTTCAAAGCCGGGTCACCGTGGAACAAATCTGTGCAGTTTTAATGAAGAACTCAGGAGTGTTTGAATCATGGGAAATATTGAGACTGAACTTTAGTGCATTAGAGATAAGAGAGATAAGTAATATACAGAAGAATATAGTTTAGCTTTAATACTCTAATAATCACACAGCTGGGTTATTGATCATGCTACAAACAGGATCCATAGACCTGCACTGATGTTAGAGTGAGGAGGCTGACTGGGAATAAAACAATAATAACAAAGACTTAACTGTGGTGGGACTCAGAAAGTCTTCAATATTCAGGTCTGTGTGAGCTGCTTACTGGTGTTAGCATCTTAGCTAACCTGTAGTCCTGCTGTCTCAACAGGTGAGACTTAGGAGCCATTGTTCTCAGTCACTTCAGGAGAGTTAGTCCGCTAAAGCTCTAGGTGGCGCTGCACGCTGCAGTCATCATCAGAACATTTCTACATCCATCAGCGATGATCCAGACACTTTAAACAGGGATTTTTACCACAGGTGAACTGGTTTACCTGGAGAGGGGGGATCCAGATCACTGATGGTCTAGACCAGGGCTCATCAACTACATTTGCACAAGGGCCAGATTTAGTCTCGACAGAAACTCTGGGGGCTGGACTTTCAAATACACAGAAATTAAAGAAATATTTTAGTATGATTTAATGATTGTTGTAGTAGTATTTGTATTTTCTTTCAAACTGCAGGACATTTTTAGTTATTACCAGTGAGATCTATCCCTGTTATATCTATAATGCAGCAGGCCACAGTGCTGACAACAGAGTTGGCTGGGCCCCTGAAAATCCCAGAGAATGGGCCCTCCACAACTGTGATTTAACACCAATATTAACTCATTTTTGACACTTTTCACTCTTTTTTGATACTTTTTGCCTCTTTGTCTCTTTGATCCAATTTTTGCAAGATTGTAACCCTTTGGAACCACTTTTCCTGCAAGTTTTATCCCCTTGGTGCCACTCTTATCCATTTTTTTCAACATTTTTTGCAACTTTAAAAGCAATTTTTGCCACTTTTATCCCATTTAAGACACTTTTTGCCACTTTTACCAATTTTTTTTTACCAATTTTAACCACTTAACCTATATTGTTTTATACCCTTTGGGCCACTCTTTTATCCATTTCTGCCACTTTTCTTCTGTTTTGCCATTTTTTAACCTGTTTTATTACGTATTTGCACTATTTTTTGTCATTTGTAACCAATTTTTGATACTTTTTGCCCCTTTTTTCCTTTTTTTTAACCAATTTTTGCCACATTTTGACCCCTTTTCACCACTTTTTTTAAACCAATTTTTATCCCTTTGTGCCACTCCACAGCCCATTTTGCCACTTACCACCCATTTTTGCTACTCTTCAACCCCTTTTCACCAATTTACCTGGCCATTTTTGCAGCACTTCTGCCAACATTAACCCTTTTTTTTTTTTTTTTTTTTTTTTTTTTTTTAATCTACTAATTATGACAGTAAATTTCTGTAAAACAGATCACATGTTAAGTCTTTCTAAAACTATTTAAATTATTAATTGTTTTGGGGTGGATTTAACAGCTGCAGAAATTTAAAGCCAAAGGAATCTCCTAAAACCACAACATCTTCTTTTCCTCCTTTTCTGAATTTAATGATCTTTCAGGGGCCACACAGGAAGCTTTGGGGGGCCTGATATGGCCCCCAGGCCACCAGCTGATGATCAGTGGTCTAGACAGATGAAGAGAGACCAGCGACTAGAGGACTGTAGGACTGAGCTAAGAGGCTTGCTAAGCCTCTTGAACAGCTTTTCTTCCTAGTTATGTCATGAGAGCCACCCTGCTTTCATCCTTTTCTGTTGTTATTTAATCAACTATGACAAACTGAGTTGAACCAGACTGAGCTGAACCAGACTGGGATGAACCAGAATGAGCTGAACCAGACTGAGCTGAACCAGACTGAGCCAAACCAGACTGGACTGGACCAAATTGAGCCAGACTGGACCAGCACTGAACTTTATCTACTAAATGTGGAGCTTAAAGTGAAACTTGAGGTCAAAATGCATTATCCTGCCCTCATTCATATCCCATTATAAGAGCAGTAAGTGCTTTATTGTCACATTTCTTTACAGTATGCTGTTATTAGAAATCAGCAGCCAGCCCAATGCTGTGCTTTCATCTATTGTCATGTAAATTTGCCACACTGTAATTTGTGCCCAAAACATCATACATGGTGCATACATACAGTATTAGTGGTTATGGTTGAGAAATGCTGCTGACTGATGAAACCTCCACACCTGTCGCTGTGTCTCCTCTGCAGCTGATGTGAGGCAGATCGGGGTCTTAGGACTGAGTCGTCGTTTCTCCTCCGTCACCTGAAGCTAAGAGTCATTAAACAGGTATATATGGTACGATACTTCACAATGCTTCTCTGTCCTTCCCTCACCGTGTTAACTCTACATTTGCTCTCCTGTGCTCTTATCTTATAAACTTCAGAGATTCCAAGTAACTTCATCACAATTTAAGAACGGATTATTGTTCTTAATCTCAGTATTTCTGTAACTAATTCCACCATATTTTTTTAAAAAACTCTTTTTTGTCCTAGACTAAGGGTACATGACTTCCTGTTGTTTTATATACAGACCTGCTTTATTTTGAAATAAAATAAGGAACTTTAGGTAGACTGGAGATTATAACATGAACTAAACCACAGGGAGAGGAAGTTCTGGATCTTAAAGGAAAATAAGTGAACAGTTAAAAAGGTAAATGTTTGATGACTTCTGACTTGGCCACTGAGCTGTCAGAGAGTTTTAAACGGTAAGTGAGTCATTAAAGTTCCTGTAAAGTGATAAAATAAACCTTTACTCTAGGTTTGTTGTATGACCGGCCACTATGTGATGAACCACCAGGCCAAATTTCAGTCATGGAAAACATTTCTAAGTTTATAAAGTTGAGCTTGAAAATCATGAAAAATGAGGCAGTAAAGTCTGCTCTAGGATGGTGTGGGTGTGTCTGTTGAATGAGCTGAAGCCACGCCCACTCAGGAGAAATATGGTGCCCTAAAATAAAAAAATAAATGACTAAATAAATAAACTTCTGAGCAGAGCCCAGTTGCGTGGCTCTGTGCCAGAGCAGAGAGACAGAAGTTAGGGGTTAATTTACTGTTTTCTGGCACAAATCTCTCTGTTATGATACTTTTAATGATCCGTGGGCCACATGGGCTGATAGTTTTGGGAAATTTACCTCCCTGTAAAGAAAAACACAGCATGTAGCTGGCTGTTAATGTTCCATGTTGGCAGTGACATCAGCTGTACTGAGATGACCTGCTCTGTGATTTTACATCATTGTAGTGTCAGGGGGTCAGATTTTTACCCTGCTCAAATTAAACCACGTCAGGAGAGAACTGAACAACTCTCTAACAGTCTAGATATTAAAACTCAGGCTCACATAAATCTCAGTATCTCCACACGTTTACAGCAACCTTATTCCAACATGTCAAGTGTTTTTAGACACACAGGTTGGATTTGACTTTACAAGGACGTGAAGGAGCAGTGATGGACTTATTCTATGTCACTATGGGAGACGCTGACGTGGATTAACCAAGTAAAACATCCACAGATGATGTCTGTAGAGCATTAATGCTGTTTTTGAAGCTGCTTCTTAAAAACACTGAAAGATCAGGTGCTAATGAGCAAATTTAGGGGCTGTCCACACGGAGATGCGTTCAGGTGTGTCCGCAAAAGTTGTATCGTTTCTGCGTTTCATCCACAGGGAAAAGGTGTTTTGGGAGTCAGAAAATTTTGCTTTTTGAAATCCTAGATCCCAGTGTAAACAAATCTGTACAACCACACTCATGATCCTGGGAAACAGAGAACAGCAGATGCCACGTGTTCTTAGATCCACCACGGAGGGAGACCAGGAGGGCCGCTAGGAGAAAGTTCTAGTTTAGAGAAACGTCTGGGTGAGCTTGCACTATAATCTTCTCCTCTGTTTCTGGTGCATTTCTGTGGCAGCCTTACAGCGCCACCTACATGTCTGGTACATCTACTACAGCGTTTCAGTGGTTTTGAATGGTTTTGTGCATACGCGGAGTCTTCTTCAAACGGTGCCAGAATATGCCAGAATTTCGCTCTGAAATATCCACATTCATTAAAATATTACCTCCTATGTTTTATATTTTTAGTTTCTTGCATTGCCTCAGATATTTCCAACATTTTGTAAACCCAGAGAGAGTCTTTATTTTTCTGTTGTACAGGACGTGTGTGGTGAGTCACCCAGGCTCCCCTGAACCCTCCTCTGAGCCCCCTAACGTGTCCCAGCAGAGACCAGGTCTGCTGATCAGCACTCAAACCTTTGTCCCTGACTGTCTTGTTATAAGTTGAGGACTCTGTTCAGTTTAAAGTCCTCTCCTTATGGAGCCAACATGTGGACCTGCTCCTCCTCAGCATGCCGGCTCTTGTTGTGAATAAACGTCTAAAAGAGGGCTTCAGGTGTTCGAATGTCTTTGCTATTTACTCCAGTGTTTTGGATCCAGCAGCTCTTTTCTGATGCGCGTTTCTTTCTTTGTTTTTCTAACTAGTGCTGTGAAGCCAGAAGGCACGTCTGGTGGGAGAACCACCCAGAGTTACGCTGTTCTGAAAGCAGGCGAGTAAGGCTCTCTGTGGTGACAGTTTAGACGCCATCCTACCTGCTGAAAGCCGTCACACTAGAAGAACTCTGAGACGACTACTTTAGGCTGAAAGTTAAATTTACTGTAGTGGATTTAAAGAGTCATGAATGTTATCAGCAGCTCTCAGTATTTTAACCAGTGTTTCCATCAGAGATGAAGGCCTCCTCCTCCTCCTCCTCCTCAGGGCAATGTTTCTAAGAGCTCCAAACTGACCGCCTGTATAATCCAGACCTGTAGCTCAGACTGAAGCATGACGTCTGCTCTGGTAGTGAGGACTCTTGGCCTTTAGGTTTCTGTTGAATAATTAAACGATGAATTTTAAATCTATTTTCAGACTTTTCCCCCGGTGCTCAGTCAGCACTCGACATTACATCACCTTGTCCTCGAGTCACCTCGGTGAGAGACACGTCATTTTACCACAGAGCTGCGTGACTCAGCCTCCCACAGCCCCAAGACTTCAACGCTTAAGCTCTTAAAAAGGGAGGAATGAGGATATATTTATGCCTACAATCTTACAAAAAACTATCAACATTCTATGTTAAACACAATTGGGAAAAGGAAGCAAATATATCCCTGACAGAGGACGAGTGGCTAAACATATGTCAAATAAACTCCTCCACCAGTTCAATTTGCATGGAAAAATACTATCAGGTTTTTCATAACCCCAAAAAGAACATAGCTACAAGGCAGCAGAACTGAATCTGGATACTGTTGGAGAAAATGTAATAATGTGATGGCTGACCACTGTCATATCTTTTGGGGTTGCCCAGTAATCCAACCATACTGGCTAGAAGTACTTCAAGAAATAAAATCAACTCTTGGTTTTGAAATTGAGTATAACTTGAAAACTGTATATTTGTGCAATCTACCAATTGAACTCAATCCCCAGGACAAGTACCTTCTGAAAATACTACTGATAGCCAGCAAGAAATCAATAACAAGGAAATGGCTTAAGAGGGAACCACCGACAGCGAGAGAGTGGACAGCCACTGTAAAAGAAATATACGAAATGGAAATGCTGACCTTCTCCCTAAGATTCTATGGTCATAAAGCTCAGAAGTATTGGTCGAAGTGGTTATCATATGTAAATGAGAAAATGGTACAGAATAAGGCCTTTTTTGTTTTTCATGCATCTACTCTCTATGCTATGACTGATGTTTAATGCCAACTAGTGTTTTAAGACTGGCGATAAGTCACTCTGGCACTGGGAACTCCCTTTTTGATACCATTGCTCACAAACCTTTCAACAATTTTCGTTCCTCTATCATATTTGTGCCTTATGGTCCTGTCCGAAAAGACAACTTCCCCATTCCCTAAAGTGGATTGGATGGACTTTCACTGGAGAGACTCCCACTCAGGCCTGGCCGGCTCACAACACATGCACACACACATACACACTTTTCCTTTATTCATTTACTTATTTATTTGTACATTGTCTTCCATCCATGGATTGCTGTAACCCTATGCTACACAGAGCAATATTATTGTTTGTTTGTTTTTTTGTCCGTCTTAGATACACCTTACTTTATCTCCCTTGGTGACCTGAATGTTCTGTACAATCTGGTTTATATGTTATGTTCCTTATAAAATTTTAAAACTCTGTACTTAAAAATAAAGTTTAAAAAAAAAGAAGGGAGGAATGGACTTTATTAACCCGGTATTTAAAAGACGAAGACCAGAGGAAGTGGAGCGTCGACTTTCTTAAAGGAAATGTAACTGTGGGCCCACCCTGCTCTCTCTCCTAAATGTGCCAGAACAACTCCTGTTGTAAACTCGTGGTTCTGTTGAACAGCAGACGTCTGTCCCTCCGATTACCTCGAAGGGCTGCCGACTGTCAGCTAATCGATCTGGCTCCTGCAGTTTCCACAGTCCCTCTGTGCCTGGTCCATATATCCAGGAGAGAGAGGACAGATCTCACCTCTATCCCTGCAGCCACACACGCAGTGTTTGGGATCAGGGTTTCTGCAGGCTCTTAAAAGTATTAAAAGTTGAAAAAAGGAGTTTATCCAAAATGAAGGCTTTTAAATCATCTGAGACCATAAGATCCTACAGATGTAGCTGTTTCCTTTTCTATATTTATCAGAGAGGCTGTAGTCTAGTTTTCCTGTTGTGTTAGGTCTAAACACAGAGATCATGATGATCTGACATTAGTCTGCACGCTGGTTTCTTGAGCAACCATGGCGTCCTTAAACCCTGCTGTGTCTCTAGCTAACACGTTACCTGTGTGATGGACTGATGTGGTAAATTAGAGCTTTCTGAGGAGAGGTTGGGGGAGAGGCTAGGGCTGTGAACACTTAACAGCAGGGGTTCTCAACCTTTTCAGCAAGCAACCCCCAAAATAAAGGTGCCAGAGACGGGGGGCCCTCACTGTACCTGAGGGTGGTTGAACAGCCATGGACATTATAGAATAGGCATGTGGAGACAAGGCCGTCCATTAGGGGGAAAATGGGAGAGCTTTCTGGCACCCAGCCAAACTGGGGGTCAGCAAAATCATGGTCCATTGTAAAGTTAAGCTGTGGTATTTTACATGTAACCTGAATAATAACCACTCTTATCAAAGAAACACATTTCAATTCATTTGTGTAGTAAGTAGCCCTCTTAAAAATGTAAATCTTTTTGTTGAAAACAGATTTCAAATATTTTTAAAATAGCTAAAATGGGATAATAATAGCAACAAATGGTGAAAGGTGGTGAAGTTAGATTTTAAAAGTAGCAGAAATGGGTTAGAAATGCCAAAATTAGCTAAAGTGACCAAAAAATAACCAATAAATGGCAAAAATGGGTTAAACTGGCAAATAGAGGCATATTAAGTGCTAAAAGGGGATTGAAAAGTGGCTGAAAAGGTTTTAGGTGGAAAATGGGATGAAAAATGATATAAACTGGCGAAAAAGAATTAACGAGAAACTGGCAAAAATGGGCATACCAAATTATGAAATGTGGCTTAAAAAGTGTTTAAAGGGGTTAATAGTGGCAATAATGTGTCAACAGAGCCAACAATAGGCAAAATGAGTTTTAAGTTCCAAAAATGTATTAAAATGGGCAAAATTGGTGTAATGTGGCATCAGTGTAGTTCAAAAATATTCTTAGTGTTTTTTAAGGCATCTGGAGACCCCCCTCTCATTGTCTTGCGACTCCTGATGGGGTCCTGACCCTAACGTTGAGAACCCCTGCTCTACAGGGCTGTAAATAAAGATCAGCTTTGGCCCCCAGAGTCTGTTCATGTTAGCCCTGCTAATCTCAAAGAAAGCTTTATTTTCATGCAGTAACTTAAACTTCCTGCAGTTTCTTGACTGTGTTGTCACATTTTTATCTTCAGTCTGCACGTGTGTGATTGGATGAACGTTGTGTCTGTCGTGTTTATTATGGGCCAATCAGAGGAAGAAGGCGTAGACACAGTAGGCGTGTGTAGCTGCAGGAGCTAAACTAACATGAGCGGGACATTCAGGTACTGCTGTTGGGTAGATTAAAGTCTCGCTGAAGCTGAAGGAGAAGAGAAAAAAAAAAACCTCTTTCCAGTCTGGTTCTCTGCTTGTCTTTAATGGATAAATGTGGTCCAGCTCTGGTCAAATCGCTGCTTCAGCTGATCCACATTAATCCACGCAGATCTCTTCACTGCTTTTTACAGGTTTGCAGTCACTTCATTTGAACCTTTATGATCCGTCCGGTCATTTCCAGATCAGTCGTTTCCTATCGAGGCTCAGGACTTCTCTCTGTGGTGGTAGAAGGTCGGTACATAAACCCTGTCTGTACCGGGTCAGCGTGGATTATTGAATAACAGGAGACCGCTGATGCTGTCAGTGAAGGGATGTAAGGACAAATGTCTTCAAACTTTTAATTCTGAACGTGGATGGTCCTGAGAAGCTCTTCTTCAGCTTCATAAAACTAACATCAAACACATTTCCTTATTTGTAGGCCTCCGCGGTTTGTCGTTTATGTTGGAGGTAAAGTTTAGGGTCGATTCAGAAGTGTCATGTTTCTGAACAGTTAACAGGAGAAACACACAGCCTCGATCACATCGATTATGTAGTAATCAATCGTTTCACAGGCGTACTGTGGTTAAAATCAGGTCATATGGTTGTCGGTGCTAAAACGAGGTTAGGATTGAACAATGAAGTGACCTGAATTGAAGATCAAACTGCTGCCAGCATACAAACAGGATCAAACCAGACTGAAATAGATGAGAGGTGGAGTCTGTGTGGATGCTGTCCAACAGACAGAGCTGCAAAAACCCTCAAACACAACAGCCCTTCATCTAAATATAGAGAAATACACCAAAATATTCTACACAGAGAGGCAAACTATGGAGGTAGGCTTCAGATCTCTGAGCTTATTGATTTCAGAGGTTTTAGCTTCAATATTCTGCTTGAAACCAAAAGTTTAAAATGATCTTTGGTACTTCATGATCTGTGGTATTAAAAATAATCAAAACCTGAAAGACCAGCAGACCTTCAGTCATATTTCAACCAGAAAGAGAGGGCTCTCTTTAAATTGAACAACAACATTGGGGATCAAAAAGTCTCATGTATGTATAGGCAGGGTGAGAACTCATGATCACTGGTGTTATCATTAGATTAAGGTGGAAAATGCCAGAGGCCTCAGGATAGGGGCCAAGATTGGCAAGAAAACATGAACATAGATTTTGATCATCCAGAGATAATCTCTCAAAGATAACCTGAGTAAATATCAAAGTCAGAGTTTAAACGATGGTTTCATTAATTAAGGGTAAATCCATCCAAACCTACCTGGTCCTATGTCATTACCCCCTAACCCTAACCTGGTGGTTCCATCCTTGGCAGCAACAACTGAAGCAAGCGTTTAAGATAACTGTCAGTGAGTCTTTCTCATCACTGTGGAGGAATGTTGTCCCATTCTTCTTTACATAATAGTTCTAATTCAGCCTCATTGGAGGGTTTTCCAGCATGAACGGCTTGTTTAAGGTCATACCACAGCATCTCAGTCAGATCTAAGCCCAGACTTTGACTAGACCACTCCAGAACCTTCATTTAGTCTTTAGTCCACTCAGAGGTGGACTTGCTGGTGTTTTTGGGATCATGGTCCTGCTCCAGAACCCAAGCAGTCTTGATCTTGAGGTCATGAACAGATGGTTGGACATTCTCCTTCTGGATTTTCTGCTAGAGAGCAGAATTCATGGTTCTAGTGGTCCAGGTCCTGGTCCAGACCATCACACTCCCACCACCATGTCTGACTGTTGGTCTGATGTTCTCCTGTGTTAGTTTGACTCCAGATGGAACGGGACACACACCTTCCAGAAAGTTCCTCTTCTGTCTGGTCAGTCCTCAGAATATTTTCCCAGAAGTCTTTGGGCAGTCTCTTTCTTATTGTTGAATCATGACCTCTGACCTTAACTGAGTCAGTGAGGCCTGCAGGGCTTTAGATGTTGCTCTGGGTTCTTCTGGGACCTCCTGGATGAATCGTCCATGTTCTCTTGGAGTCATGTTGGTAGGCTGGCCACTCCTGGGAAGGTTCACCACTGTTCACAGTTTTCTCCATTTGTGGGTAATGGCTCTCAGCATGGTTTGCTGGAGTCCCAAAGCCTTGGAAATGTCTCTGTAACCCTTTCAGACTGATAGATGTCAGAGACTGTTTCTCATCTGTTGTTGAACTTTATGATGGCTTATTCCTTAATACATGAAATCCTCATTTAGAAATGGAGTTTAGTGTTTACTCAGGTTATCTTTGTCTGATTTTAAACCAGGTTGATGATATGAACATTTAAGTGTGACAGATATACAGAAATAAGGAATCAGGAAGGGTGCACAGACTTAAACCTGTATATCCCAGTTATAAACCAGATGATCTTAGTCTGGTTAGTTGGATCAGGCAGAGGAGAACTCCTGTATGTTGTGGATTTCAGTGTTTTCATAGAACTCATTATATCCACCTACACCTGTTCCTACCTCGGAGCTTCACGAGTGAACCAGGAGAGCAGAGGTGTGTTTTTTGTTCTCACGGTTTGCTTTTTAAACCACTTTGAGATGGAAATGGAACAAAAGCAGGAGGATGGAGAGCACAGAGAGGGTGGAGGTATTTAGCCAGCGCTCAGCTGTGAATGTTGAACAGAAAAGAGAGAAAGAGAGGAGACAGGAGGGTTTCAGGGTGTCAGGAGCTATGTCACCTTAATTATCTGAATAATTAAATGTTTTAAAGAGCCTCTCTGACATGTTTGTCCTCAGTATCTGCTGAGAAGCAGAGAGAAAGAAACACCCAGGAATCTTATCGTGATGTTTGGACAGATAGCAGATTCTTTTACCGTACCGTACCAGCGGTAGCCGAGGCCAGAGGAATCATGTTTTCAGTAGGCATGTGTAACATCAGTTATCTGACTGATATCAGCTCTGCTGACAAACACCAACCAATGCTAATAATGTGGCATTAACAGATACCATTATTTGTTTGGTCCAGTTTAACGGCGGTCTAGTTCACCTGTCTGCTGATTGAGTTTATACAGGAGGAGCGGTCAGCTGATGGACAAACTCTGGACTGTTTTCATGGTCAAACAGGAGATTAATGCTGACATTATGGGAGTGTTAGTGGGGTTATTTAAACTTTGATCATCAGTGCTGCTCTAATTCTTGATACCTGAGGGATCAGAAACTGTGTGTTTATGAGGGGAGATGGTTTATTAACAAGCTACAAATACTGTTCTGGTACTTTAACATTAGCTCCTCTGTCTGTACTCAGTTATTTTGGAGATATATCTTCCTGAGACCTGAGCTTTTATTTGGAATGCATTTTTAGTTTCACCCATTTCTTATTTATCAGTCGGATGATCTGACTAGTATTAAGTCTTTACCAAAACATTATGTCTGCAAATGAGGGCAACAGGCTTGCCTTACAGTGTAACACTCAAAGAAAATAGACTTTAAAATCGTGTGTACATTATGACTGTGTTTTGGCCAGTGGATAGGAGATTGTTCAGTCAGTAAGAAATGGTATCAGTCATTCAGAGACATACAGTAAAGTCCTTTTTCTGATAATGGACCTGATACCTGGCTATAACTAAATTTTGACTAACAGTTCTGGAAATCCCGGAAAAAACTTCCCTTTAAACTAACGAGAGATTCCAGAAAATAAAAAATATCCCTTAAATTACCAAAAATTTCTGTAAAATTAAAAAAATTATTTTAAAATTCCCCCAAATCTTTTCAAATATTCCCCAAATGTTTCAGTTAACTTTTCTGAAAAGGCCTAAAGATTTAAATGAATTTACATAAAGAAAATTCCTGAAAAAATCTAGAAAATTGCCCAAAAATTTCTAATCAAATTAACAGAAATTTACAAATAAATTCCACCCACATTTCCAAGGAAGAAATCCAAACATGGTCCATCCATAATCCAAGCAAATTCCCTAAAAGTTCAATAAAAATTTGGGGAAATTTCAAAGAATATCCCCTCCACACATTTCCAATCAAATCCTCCAAATTTTACAAATAAATTCCTTAAATTTCCATAAAAGTATCCAAAATTAATTCTCCAGATATTCCAAGCAAATAACTCTAAACTTTTATGAAAATTCTGGACAAATACCTCTAAAGTTTGAATACCAGAAATTGTTACCGGGTTGTAGGAAAGTCAAAATGCAGTGATGTCCTCTATTGTGCACGCAGGGTCTCAGGAGGCTATAGTAGGAAGGAGGAAGAGGGAGACCAGAGAATCAGGATGGACTCTGTTGTCCACATAATGCCGACCTGAGAGGGGACACATGAATAACGCCACCTACTGGGTGAAACTGAGTACATACAGCAGTATTAGGAGATTCAGTAACACAGCTTTTATTGTCCTGTTTTTGGTTTGTTTGTCTGAATGACTCATGAGCGTGCAGACATGTGCAGACAGACATGTTTTGAAGTTTTTGTGTTTACGTTAGGGTTTCAGTGATTGGCTGTGCTTTTGTAACTGTACTGTGTTATCAAGATACCTCTGTGTGATAGTTTGATGTTTGTCTGTTTGTACGTGTTGTGTTGTCACATCAGAGCTGAGTGGAACCCAGGAACAATAGCTGCTGTTATGCAAAAGGTAAGAGGGATCTAAACAAACAAACAAACAAACAAACAGACAAACAAACAGGCAGACAGAACCATGTCACTGATGTAGAAGCAGACCAGAGCGAGAGAGAAGAAGAGAGCAGTCACACTCAGAGACGATACCAACAATCATGTCTAATGTGAAAACACTCGTAGACTTGGGAATGTGCTTGTGATGTTTTGGAGGTCAGAGGTCACTACATCCTCATATATTGTGATGTCCCAGTGTACCGTATCTTCTGGTCTCCCTCCCAGAGGAATGACAGCAGCAGGTGGTGGATCTGGGTCTTTATTTTGGAGCTGCTGATGCTGACTGAAGGGACTGAAAAATGTGTGTTAATAATGCTGAGAGCTTCAAAAAACTTATTTTATTAACCCTGACCTCTCCCAAAGAGGCAGCAATTACCCAGAGTGCACTGCTGTCACAAAGCTCCGTTTAATTGAAGAGGCAGAGTGGAGGGTCGTCGTTTTTCTTCATTAAACTAAAAGCTTAAACTGAGGGGGCAGAAATGAGCCGTTAGCACATTAACAACAACACAGCTGCTGGTTTCCTTTACTCAGTGCTGGAAGAAGACTAGAACTACCCCCTTCTTAAAAAGACAAATATTAAAAACATCCTACTCACACCCAAAAGACAAAGAACACGTACGGAAAAAGTAAAGACAACAGTAAAAGAAGAATAGATCAGAGAAACAATCTTTTATCAAACATTCTTCTGTCTGATTATAGATAGATGCATTAAGCTGATGTCTTATCTCCTGTTATTTCAGCCACCAGAGGGCACTGCACAGCAGGAGTAATAGGATAAAACAGAACAGAATTAGATAGAAGAATAAATGTTAGATAACATTTGCACAGGTACAGGACAGTACAGGTACATAAAATCTGTGTGCATTACTCCGCGAGTTAACATAAAAACAACAACAACAGTGAACGGTAAACAGCAGACAGCAGAGAGGGAGGCTGAAGTGACGAACAGCGAACAGCAGAGAGGGAGGCTGAAGTGACTAACAGCGAACAGCAGAGAGGGAGGCTGAAGTGACGAACAGCGAACAGCAAAGAGGGAGGCTGAAGTGACGAACAGCAGAGAGGGAGGCTGAAGTGACGAACAGCGAACAGCAGAGAGGGCGGTTGAAGTGACGAACAGCAAACAGCAGAGAGGGCGGTTGAAGTGACGAACAGCAGAGAGGGAGGCTGAAGTGACGAACAGCAAACAGCAGAGAGGGAGGCTGAAGTGACGAACAACGAACAGCAGAGAGGGCGGTTGAAGTGACGAACAGCAAACAGCAGAGAGGGAGGCTGAAGTGACGAACAACGAACAGCAGAGAGGGCGGTTGAAGTGACGAACAGCAAACAGCAGAGAGGGAGGCTGAAGTGACGAACAGCGAACAGCAGACAGCAGAGAGGGCGGCTGAAGTGACGAACAGCAAACAGCAGAGAGGGCGGCTGAAGTGACGAACAGCAGAGAAGGAGGCTGAAGTGACGAACAGCAAACAGCAGAGAGGGCGGTTGAAGTGACGAACAGCAAACAGCAGAGAGGGAGGCTGAAGTGACGAACAGCAAACAGCAGAGAGGGAGGCTGAAGTGACGAACAACGAACAGCAGAGAGGGCGGTTGAAGTGACGAACAGCAGAGAAGGAGGCTGAAGTGACGAACAGCAAACAGCAGAGAGGGCGGTTGAAGTGACGAACAGCAAACAGCAGAGAGGGCGGCTGAAGTGACGAACAGCAAACAGCAGAGAGGGAGGCTGAAGTGACGAACAGCGAACAGCAGAGAGGGCGGCTAAAGTGACGAACAGCAGACTGCAGAGAGGGCGGCTGAAGTGACGAACAGCAAACAGCAGAGAGGGAGGCTGAAGTGACGAACAGCAAACAGCAGAGAGGGCGGTTGAAGTGACGAACAGCAGAGAAGGAGGCTGAAGTGACGAACAGCAAACAGCAGAGAGGGCGGTTGAAGTGACGAACAGCAGAGAGGGAGGCTGAAGTGACGAACAGCAAACAGCAGAGAGGGCGGCTGAAGTGACGAACAGCAGAGAAGGAGGCTGAAGTGACGAACAGCAAACAGCAGAGAGGGCGGTTGAAGTGACGAACAGCAGAGAGGGAGGCTGAAGTGACGAACAGCGAACAGCAGAGAGGGTGGCTAAAGTGACGAACAGCAGACTGCAGAGAGGGAGGCTGAAGTGACGAACAGCGAACAGCAGAGAGGGAGGCTGAAGTGACGAACAGCAAACAGCAGAGAGGGCGGTTGAAGTGACGAACAGCGAACAGCAGACAGCAGAGAGGGCGGTTGAAGTGACGAACAGCAGAGAGGGAGGCTGAAGTGACGAACAGCGAACAGCAAAAAGGGCGGCTGAAGTGACGAACAGCAAACAGCAGAGAGGGCGGCTGAAGTGACGAACAGCAAACAGCAGAGAGGGAGGCTGAAGTGACGAACAGCGAACAGCAGAGAGGGCGGCTAAAGTGACGAACAGCAGACTGCAGAAAGGGCGGCTGAAGTGACGAACAGCGAACAGCAGAGAGGGAGGCTGAAGTGACGAACAGCGAACAGCAGAGAGGGAGGCTGAAGTGACGAACAGCGAACAGCAGAGAGGGCGGTTGAAGTGACGAACAGCAGAGAGGGAGGCTGAAGTGACGAACAGCGAACAGCAGAGAGGGAGGCTGAAGTGACGAACAGCGAACAGCAGACAGCAGAGAGGGCGGCTGAAGTGACGAACAGCAAACAGCAGAGAGGGCGGCTGAAGTGACGAACAGCAAACAGCAGAGAGGGCGGCTGAAGTGACGAACAGCAAACAGCAGAGAGGGAGGCTGAAGTGACGAACAGCGAACAGCAAAAAGGGCGGCTGAAGTGACGAACAGCGAACAGCAGAGAGGGTGGCTAAAGTGACGAACAGCAGACTGCAGAGAGGGAGGCTGAAGTGACGAACAGCGAACAGCAGAGAGGGAGGCTGAAGTGACGAACAGCAAACAGCAGAGAGGGCGGTTGAAGTGACGAACAGCGAACAGCAGACAGCAGAGAGGGCGGTTGAAGTGACGAACAGCAGAGAGGGAGGCTGAAGTGACGAACAGCGAACAGCAAAAAGGGCGGCTGAAGTGACGAACAGCAAACAGCAGAGAGGGCGGCTGAAGTGACGAACAGCAAACAGCAGAGAGGGAGGCTGAAGTGACGAACAGTGAACAGCAGAGAGGGAGGCTGAAGTGACGAACAGCGAACAGCAAAAAGGGCGGCTGAAGTGACGAACAGCAAACAGCAGAGAGGGCGGCTAAAGTGACGAACAGCAAACAGCAGAGAGGGAGGCTGAAGTGACGAACAGCAGACTGCAGAGAGGTGGTGGATTTAACGTGTTTTTCTTTAAGATGGTATATTGAAGGTGTTAGATTTAACGTGTTTTTTTAAAGTGGTGTATTTAAGGTGGTAGATTTAAGGTGGTAGATTTAAAGTGGTATATTTAAGGTGGTATATTTAAGATGGTAGATTTAAGGTGGTATATTTAAGGTGGTAGATTTAAGGTGGTACATGTCAGGTGGTAGATTTAACGTGTTTTTTTTCTTAGGTAACAGAGCTCTAATGTTCATCTCTAATCCAGAACAGAAACCAATAAATTAAATTATGATCAAAACCCAGACTAATGGGGTGGGGGTTTAGCTCAGCTGGTGCATCATTTAAGAGTCTAGAGCCCTTAACACACTGGTCCCAGGACTGACCCCTAGTCTTGGTACTGTTTGGTGCATGTCCCCCCTCTGTTTCCAGTCTTTCTGCAGCTGTCCAGTCACAATAAAGGGAAAAATCCCCAACAATACTCTGAAGAATCAAGAATGACCACTGCATGTTTTTGTTAAACTGAGCAGAAACAGGAAACAGAAAGTTCTGACTCAGAGCCAGAACGAGAGAACGATGATGATGATGATGAAGGCACTCCATGTGACAGGTGGCTGAATGTTCCTTTAGCTGGTAAACACCATCAGGACCATAGAGAGCACAGTTGGTCCTCTTCACACCCCCGCTGGTCCCCTCAGCCACGCTCATACACCGACACGCCGCCATCAGCTGATCGTCACAGAGACAGACCGTCAGAGTCACGGCCTCGCTAACCGAACGGTCTCTGACGGCGTGTCAGCGAGCAGCGTGGGGGGGCGTGTTGGAGCTCCAGGCTGCAGTAATCATTAACATTTACTCCCTGTTTATTTAATTCATGATCCAGATCTGCTCCAGCATTCTCATACCGACCTGTAATCCTGAATGCTCCTCAACGCAGAGGCCACACCTCAGGCCAGTACAGAGCTGGTCTGGCTGTCTCCATCAGGACCGGGTGGTGGTGTTTGCACCATTAAAGACCAGCTGACCTGATCTGTTGTGTTCTGCTAGTAAACTAAAGCACGGCTGTATTTCCATCTGTCCAGCCTCTCAGAGGGAACCGTGGCTCTTTTCGCAGATCTGGATTATACGCTTCAGTAAAGAGAGCAAATCTTTCAGCGTCCAGACGACTCCAACAACAGAACCATTTAGGCTTTTTTTATCTTCACACAACAAAATGACAAATAAAGAGGAAATGTTCTCTCTCTTCCAGGGTTTAGAACCAGTTTGTCAACGACACATCACAACTCGCCTTGACTTCAGTTCAGTCTAACTCCTGATTGGTTGACTAATCAATGAGCCGGTATGATGAGACTACAGCACACACTGAAGATCAGTCATAGTGACTAAAAGCATTTATTTTTATCTGCCAATCCTGAGAATGATGGGCTACCAGTGGGCTAAAGCTCTGAGTGAGGGGTCTTTATCTTGCAGCTAACCGTATTTTTATCATTGACTAAGCAGCTTTATTAGTGTTTTTTAGGATGTTTCCGTCTGTATGAACCTTCTCTGACTGTTTTATTGTGTTTGTCCTCAGGGACAGGGCAAGGTTTCAGCTGGGGGCTCAGCCATGGAGGGGGACTGCCTCAGCTGTATGAAGTACCTCATGTTCATCTTTAACTTCTTCATCTTTGTGAGTTCTACTTTACGTACTCAACATTAAAACATCCAACCACTGAACATTTTGTCAGTAGGAGGCTCAAATCTGCATCTTTAGGATGCCTGGTTTTTAAACTCAGAGAAATTCCCTTTAAAAATAAAATGATAGTGTTTCCTGTTTGATTTCATGGAAACAATTATAGAAATCCTTGACACTAATATTGGGAATTTTGTTTTTTATTATCAGAAGTTTAAGACAAACTCCTGCAATCCGTCTAAATTCCTCAAATACATGAGTATGTTTGGTACTAAAATGTTTTTGACAGAGCTCGCTCTTCTCAAAGAAGACTGAAGACCTGAAGTTTTTGTTAAACCTCACTTTTTTCCAATGCTTTCAATCCTGGAAATGAGACTGTATTTTATAAAATTCCTGTTAAAAAATGTTGAAGTCGATCTTTTCATAGCCTCATCAAACACTCATGGATTCATCCGCCATGAGGAAGAAAGGCCAGCCACTGCTGCACACTACAGAGAAGTTAACCGTCTCAGCGGTCACCTGCATGTATGAGACGGCTTTAATTAACCGGATGTTTGACTGGATCCACAGACGGATGAGAAGACGGGCCCAGGCTCTACTCCTGCAAAACGCCATCAGAGAAAGAAAACCCAGAGAGGAGTGGATAGAGGATGAATGCTGGAGGACGTGCCACTTTCTCTGTAGGTTAAAAAAAAAAAATGGCTTCAGTCTTCAATGCTGACAACAGCTGAGTGGAGTGCAGCACATTCATACATGTGACTGGGTTTTCTTTCATGATTCCTGACGTGTAACCCACAAATACAGATGGCCGAGCAGTGAGGTCACGCCCCACGCACAAGTCCAGCCTGGGTTCAAGTCTGGCCCGGGTTCAAGTCCGACCTGGGTTAAAGTCCAGCCTGTTGTTCCTTTCCCGTGTGGCTCACCCCCACTCTGTCATCCCTGTTTCAGTCCATTCTCTAAATTAAAGCATAAAAGGCCCAAAAATATATTAGGGAAAAAAGTTGTCCACATATCCAGATTGGGTCCTCTCATTTAAAGTTGACTCAGGCTAAATGGAAAACTGTTCTGTGGTCAGAGGAATCACATTTGAAGTTCTTCTTGGGAACCATGGACCGTCCTGTGGACTAAAGAGGAGAGGGACCGTTCAAGTTTGTTCTTGTCTTTTTCTCAAAGTATGAACTTATTCACATCTTTCTGTCCCTATAAAGCTGGTTTTCTCCAGATGATGATGAAACAAAAACGAGCACATGTCCACGCTGTCTCAGAAAACACAGTCATGTAAAATGTATGCATGTCCTTCTGTATGATGTGCTTTTTATCCTTTCTGGGTTATTTCATCCACGTTTTTTATGTAGGGTCCAAACCAAAGCGTTTTCAGTTTCAGTGGTTAAACTTTTTTAAATTTAGGTCCTCATTTCTCAAACGGAGGTGGCGGTGGATCCTGATGCCTGACCTGATGCAGTGAGCAGACTTCCCCTCATCCTGATATCGAATATATAATATCATATCAAATATGACTCTAGCATTACAGCACCAGAACACTGACTGGCAGCTGACAGTGATCCTCAGAGTACTGTTAGCTAAGGTGAACCAGATAATTTAAGCTAATTAGCACTCACCTGTGATTAAATGGTGAAGAACTTCTTCCCAAACAGCAGGACTATTGACCCAAATACACGGTTGATACATCAAACTGTCCGTACTTTTATGGACTTTCCTGTTGGAGGTGTTGGAAGGATTCTCCTCGACTGTAGACAAACCTGACTGAAGCTCAGTCCTGACTGCGACGGCTCTGATTCAAACAGCGTCTCTGTGCTGTGGAGGGGTTAAAGTTTAACGCCTGCTGCTGTAGCTCCACCTAGTGGTCGATGGTAGACGCCACTGCTCTAAGCTCTTTTGCCCTCCGGGCCTCCAGGACAGTCACATGACTGATAACCATCACTGATACCCAGTGATTCTGGTGTTTTATTGAACCTCTGTCAGTGCAGATTTACAGCTCTTTGATTCACCGTGATGATGTTTGATATGAAGCTTCACTTTCACCATTAGTGCATGAACTCTTGTCTGAATAATTAACCCTTGTTGTTCCAGCTCGGGGGCTCCTTCCTGCTCGGGGTGGGGGTCTGGGTCCTGGTGGACCCGATGGGCTTCAGGGAGATCGTGGCGGCGAACCCGCTGCTGTTTACGGGCGTCTACGTCATCCTGGCGATGGGCGGCATGCTGTTCCTGCTGGGCTTCCTGGGCTGCTGCGGAGCCATCCGGGAGAACAAATGTCTGCTGCTCTTTGTGAGTCACCGCCATGTTCGATCTGGCGGTTTTATAGTGAGACGGACAGATTTATTCTGCTGTCAGTAAACAGAAGCTGCTCTGTTTACCGACCAGGACTGAACGATTTGGGAAAATAATCTAATTATGATTTTTTCCCCCCCAATATTGCAACTGTGATTTGATGTGCAATTATTCCGTAAATTCCTTATGTTATGTATTTTACAACAAACACAAGCAATGACTTATTCATTTTTATAGCCAACACCATGTTAGATTAAGCAAGGGCAGAACAATTTTTAAAATATATATCTAATTCTGATGATTTCGAATCATATTGCAAATTGGATATGAGTTGTTGTCTTGAAAGGATTGATCATTTTTTGTCATTTTCATATTTAATAAGAAAGCTCAAAAATGAAGAGGGGGAGATTTTTGATACAAATTCGAGGTTCAGAAATATTGCACCTTACGGATCTGAAAATTGCAGTAAGCCATATTGCGATTTAATCTAATTTTTGAATAATTGCCCAGCCCTATTACTAGGGCTGAACAATTTGGGAAAATAATCTAATTGCGATTGCGATTTGTTATGAGATTATTTCTTACATTCCTCATCTCATGCATTTTTCTTATGAGAACAAGCAATAATTCATTCTATACTATAACCAGCACAATATTAGATTAAACTAGAGCTGAACAGTTTTTAAAAAAATATCTAATTGTGATGATTTTGACTCATTTTTTAAATCAGATATGAGCGGTTGTATTAAAGGGAATGAGCTTTTTTAATGTTTTTTTTTTTATCTAACAGGAAAGAAAAAATAAAAAATGAAGAAAATACAATTTTTTTGGTACACTATTCTAAAAATATGCCACTTGAATATTTGCATTTGTATTGCATAACATCTCTGCTGCAAAAAAAGTCTTAAAGGGATACTTCAACATTTTGGCAAATTCTCCCATTGCCATAATCCCTATAGTCTCAGTAATAGGTTTGTTACCTTTAGTTGTCGGTGCAAGCTATTTTTAGATCGGCACTGCCGAGTTCAGAGCTGCTGTGCCAACTCAATGTAAGCAGACGGTATTCCAGCTTTCCCTCATCAAACTCATCAAATACACAATCCAACAACTCCAAAACGCTCTCGTGGACAAGTTGTGACCTGCACATTCACCATGCTATGAAATAATAACATATAACTATGTAACATTACAACACATGAAGCAAATACTGGGAACTATTCCTTGAGTAAAACACTGGGCGGAGTGACACAGCGCAGCAGCCATGTCTGGAGTGTAGTTCCGGCTTTGCATTTAGCTTTGAAACATCTCCGTCTCGTAATGTTCCAGGATTATTTCATAGCGTGGTGAATGTGCAGGTCACAACTTGTCCACGAGAGCGTTTTGGAGTTGTTGGATTGTGTATTTGATGAGTTTGATGAGGGAAAGCTGGAATACCGTCTGCTTACATTGAGTTGGCACAGCAGGTCCGAACTCGGCAGCGCCGATCTAAAAATAGCTTGCACCAACAACTAAAGGTAACGAACCTATTACTAAGACTATAGGGATTATGGCAATGGGCGAATTTGCCAAAATGTTTAAGTATCCCTTTAAACTGGTAGTTTGACACAAATTTCAGGTTAAAGAAAAATTGCCACTTATGGATTTGAAAATTGCAGTAAGCCAAATTGCGATTTGATCTAATTTACAATTAATTGCCCAGTCCTATTACTGACATCTCTTAGAAAGGAAATATGAAAATCAGTCACAAAAACAGTCAGAATAGTCAGTTTTCTTCCAAAATGAAGACTTTGGTGATTTAGTTTTAAAACTTTCCTTCTTATATTCACTTCACACTCGAGCAGTAAAATAATGTGCTGCATGTGGTGGTCTCAGGCCTGGTATTATCCATCCAATCATTAGATACAGACTGAAAGACCGTTTCCTGATGGTCTAACAGGTTTTAGTCTTTGTGCATTGATTTCACATGTGCAGTTTTCTATGAGATGAAGGCAGCAGGAAGTTACATGTGAATATTAGGAGTAGACATACAGCTCATGATAAACTCTTAGGTTTTAAAATGTGTTTGAAAGGCTTTAAGAGCGTCTGCACACTGGACAGCTTCAGGCCTAATAAAGCGTTGGTATTCCCCTTTAAGATGGGGGGCTGAGTGGAGGGTTATGTTTTCAATTTATATGTAATGTTGCATACTTTTATAGCTCATGTGATTGGTTTGTGAAAAAGTTTAGTTTCTGTTATTTTGAATAAACTATTTATGATTAATTTGATCTGATAAAGCTGGAGGCTGATGTCCTTTGTGGTGAAATCAGGTGGAAAAAAATCAGAAATGCAGACAAACTTCATATTTTTTATCATTTAGAAAACGGTATGTTTGTTTTAACACTGCTTTAATTTTTCTAGTTCATGTCTGACATAGTTACATTTATTATTTTCTTTAGGATTTTTTATATCATTGTGTACCAGCCTTGAGAAATGAGGAACAGTATCCTCTGTCACATTGGTCCTAAACCTGGGGTCCTGGACCCCCCAGGGGGGCACCAAAAATCTTAGGGGGGCGTGAGGCTTTGTCTGTTCTGCCAACAGAGGCTGCCAAAATTATATTTGCAAACACTGACTACAACCAAAATAAAGCAGTTATTTTGATAAGAAAAGCATGCATCGGCCATTTTAGGGTTTAATTAGTGAAATAATTAAAATATGCTGATGATCTATGCATGTGTCACTTTTTCTTCTGTCTTGGGTCCTGGGAATTCCACTTTTCAGGTGCATGTAGGGGAGGGGCACTAGTCTATCACAGCCTTTCTTAACCTGGGTGCCACAACACCCTGGGGGGCCTTCAAAAAGGCTTCAAATTCACAGAATGAGCTGAAATGCTTTAATTCTCAGAGTCAGAGAATGAACAGGGCAGTTTACCCATTAATCAGGCTGATTGTTTTATTTCTTAGTGAGAAACCAGCTTTTTCCCCTGACATAAACAAGGTGACAGCTGCTTTATTTCATCCACACGGAGGGTAAGAGCAGGAAGATTGTCAGTGTGCCATCTAGAGGAGGGGGGAGGTAGTGGTCCTCATTTACAGGATTGCCTATTATGTATCATCATAGCCTCTGCGGTGTTGTCCAGTGATCACTGTCTCTGTTTTGTTTCGTCTCCTCTCAGTTCTTCATGCTGATCCTCTTCATCTTCCTGGCTGAGCTGGCGGCCGCCATCCTCGCCTTCCTCTTCAGGGAACACGTGAGTCAAACCCGTGCACCGGGTCACGATGGAGGTAAAGGTTACACCTGAATCATCCAAAGAAGCTGAGCCTCATCGTGGAAATATTGATTTATCAGATGAAATGTGAAAATGTTAAAACCACAGTCCTCTGTATTTGATCGAAGAAGGAATCTTTCATAAACAAATCTGATAAACTCATATTTTCCTCACAATTAAACAAACAACATATCAACAATATGGCAGTAACACATCTCAAAAAAGTAGGGACAGGGCAACAGAACCCTGAAAATTTAAGTGATATTAATGGAAAAACAGCTGGAGGAGCATTTTACCACTAGGTTAACTGTCAACAGGTCAGGAACATGACTTGGTATAAAAAGAGCATTTTGGAGCGAGTCGATGCCCGTCTGTGTAATGTCTGTCTGTTCTCTGCTGCTGTCCCAGATTATAACACCATTAAGGACTTCTGGTCTTTTTCCTGTAGTTTCGGCCCTCACTGCTGTTAAAGAGTTCATACAGGTCCTTTAACAGGCCGAGGTTGTCCAGTTCAGCAGCGTATGATTCCTTCCAAGAAGCTTTATATTTTTACCTCATACATTTATAATGAATGACATCATGTTTTTACCACTGGGTCTGAGTCAGAGTGTGAAGAAGTGAGGGAAACATTAATATTTGATCCTTTATTCAGAGTGGTGAGTGTTAACCATGATTGTGTGTCTGCAGTTAACCAGGGAGTACTTCAGTCGCGAGCTCAAACGCCACTATCGGGGTCACAACAACACTGACGTCTTCTCCACCACCTGGAACGCCATCATGACCACGGTAAGAAACCCCTCCTCTTTCATTATCTCTGTGTGCTCTTAATAAATCAGACATGAACCTTTTAGCTGCTTTCCATAGAGGAGAAATGATAGAACTTTCTAGTAAATGCTCAAAGTGAAATATACATGTAAACTCCTGTTTTCACTTCTCTCTGGTTTCAGTTCGACTGTTGTGGCGTCCGCGGCCCCGAGGACTTTGAAGAGAGTCTTTTTCATCATCTGAACCCGTCCCAGCTCGTCCCTGAGGCGTGCTGTCAGAGGAGCAGCTACATCAGCGTGGAGCAGTGTGTGAGCGGAGGAATAAGCTTCAGACACAACAAGGTCACCACACTAACACACAATAACACACTTTAACACACATGACCACACGACAACACGCTAACATGAGTCAGAGAAGGGAGCTGGACTCTACCGACCAGACCTTAAACCAATCCTGGCCAGCCCGAAAGTCTGAATTTAAACCCACAGACACTGTGAAAATGAACATTCATGTTGGTTTATTGGAGTTTAAAGTGAATTTATTGGTTCCTCAGAAAGTTGCTGTCTTGACAACTTTATTTAAGAAAGCTTTATTTAAGCGTTTGTCCTAGTCATTGACGGTGAATATTTAGAACCAGTCTTTAAGGTCATAGGCATGGGATCTGCACAGGTACTTGCATGGCACTGCTGCAGAAAGCCTCCTGGCTGGCTCGCCAAAAGGTAGGCCTCATTTCATTATCAGACTTTCATTTCAGAAACAACTTTGGATTTAAAAAAAGAAGACACAGGAGGAAATCTGTTCAGAGGAAAAAAAGTCCAGCAATCCCAAGTCTCTACCTCCTCTTTTATCTACAACAGCTCTCTTCACAACTGGAGAGATGGCTCTTTACTGAGCCCTGTCCCCTAATCATTCACAGTGGATATTCTTCACCCCTTTTTGAGGTCACAAGCTGAACCTGTCTCTTTATGCTCTCTAGGTTAAAACTCAAATTGTAGAGCAGAAGAGTGCAGTAATAGAAAAATGAAGCTTTCAGCAAAGATGAAGAAATTAAACCAGCATGTAAAAATAACACTGAGAATGATATTACCCATTCATGCATTCACGTCATGACCAAAGCAAAGACAGTGAAATGTCATCTGACCCAATAATCCACTGATATGCACGTAACTTTTAAAGGTTAGTACTGTTAGTGTCCAATTTTCCAATAATTGTTTAAAAAAAAAAACAGTATGTTTTTTTTCTGTATTCGCTATACTTTTATCTGCCTCATCCCAAATTTTGGTTCTTTATTAAATCAAGACTGTGGATATACAATATACTTACCTCCCTTGTTCAATTCCTGCCCTCACAGCCCTCCAGACCACAGATAAACATGATTACTGAGTCCCACAGTGGCTAGCTGTGGGCTAGGAGTACTGGGATCTTCCCACTAGCTTCTGGGGCACAGAGAGCCTCCTGGCTGGCTCGCCAAAAATGACATGTGATGTTGAACAGTGTCTGACTGCTGGTTAGCTGTCATAATGGTTTGTTAGTGTTCCCTGTGGAAGATGTTATTTAGCTGTCTTATGGTAGGAGATAATATGCTAACAGGCTAAATGAGAGCTAACCTGAAGCTAAGTGATGTTTATGTGTTAAACGCTGGTGTGATGGTGAAATTGACGTAATGAATATCTCCTTTATCTGTCTGTTTTATACTATGATGGTTCTAAATGCTGTAATGGTTGTAATACTCCACATAAAGCTGCTGCAGAAGTAGAATTTCAGAATGCATCAGTGACAGAAAACTCAGTGAAATCCTGGAAGGATGCAAAACACCTGAAAGGCTCCCAGAGGAGAAACCTCCAACAGTTCTTCTTCTTGTTTAAAAACTTATGGAGACGAATTCAGGTGTATACACAAACGTTTTTTTGAGAGCCGTAAACGCTACTTTTTGAAACCGCGTCCTAGAGTGAATAAATCTGTAAACACTTACTGTTTCGTATCTGTGTGGAAAGCCTGCAGCATCTTTCTCGAAACGATTGAGTCACAAGTAGCGTAGCCCACTTACCCCCGGATGCGCATATCGACCAAAACAACAATGGCAGATTAAGGATTGTGTTTGTGCTGCAGAAGCTACCAAGAGGGTCTGGCTGCAGCCCTTGAGCAAACCTCTACACTGGGGCGTTCGGCTGGAGACCTCTACGGTGGGGTGAAACCTCTTTGCTGGGGTGTGACGTCATTACCCAAGCCTACGCTTGGGCGTGCAGCGTGTTAGCTGTTGTTAGCATTACCTAGCTGTTGTTAGCATGACTACACCGCTGTGCTTATGACACATTAGCATAGCCCCGTACGGCGCTATATTTGGGCGTGCAGCAACATACCCCGACCCCTTCGCCCCGGCTGGTTCAGTTTAGGCATTTAAATCCGACTGGTTGGATTTAGGCATTAAAACCAGACTGGTTAGAGTTAGGGTCAGCCTGTCGCCAAGCGGATAGAGCTGAAATTTTGTCGCGGGTAATATACGTCACGCCCCAGCGTAGAGGTCCACTGGCTCGGGCTATATATGTCACGCCCCAGCGTAGAGGTTTGCCCGAGGGCTGCAGCCAGATGCCTCTCGAAGCTACTGAGCTTGTTATGGCTTTTACAGTGAAATCTGATGCTCCCTTACCACCACCACTGCGAAACGCACACGCCATATGTTCTTAAAGGGATACTTCAACAATTTGGCAAATTTGCCCATTGCCATAATTCCTATAGTCTTAGTAATAGGTTTGTTTCCTTTAGTTGTCGGTGCAAGCTGTTTCTAGATCTGGGGGGGGGCCGATATACCAGCTGCACAGCGAACGCTATGTTAGCAGACGGAATTTTTGCTTTCCCTCATCAAACTCATCAAATACACAATCCAACAACTCCAAAATGCTCTCATGGACAAGTTGTGACCTGTACATTCACCACGCTATGAAATAATAATAATAATAAAAGTATAATTATGTAACATTACAACACATGAAGCAAATACTGGGAACTGTTTCTTGAGTAAACCACTGGGCGGAGTGACACAGTGCAGCAGCCATGTCTGGAGTGTAGTTTCGGCTTTGCATTTAACTTTAAAACATTTCCGTCTCGTAATGTTCCATGATTATTTCATAGCGTGGTGAATGTACAGGTCACAACTTGTCCACGAGAGCGTTTTGGAGTTGTTGGATTGTGTATTTGATGAGTTTGATGAGGGAAAGCAAAAATACCGTCTGCTAACATAGCGTTAGCGGTGCAGCTGGTATATCGGTCCCCCCAGATCTAGAAACAGCTTGCACTGACAACTGAAGGAAACGAACCTATTACTAAGACTTCTTCTTCTCTTTTGCTGCATTTTCGTGTAGCGTTACAGCGCCACATATAGGCTTGGCATATATAGTACAGCGTTTCCAGACGTTTTCAGTGGTTTCGTGCTTACTCATACATTCCCTGAGATGATCCCGTGTTTACGGAAAAACTTTTTTATAACAAAACAGCAATATATTGTTTTCGTCTCTGTGTGGACAAGGCCTTAATCATGTAAAGATTCTTAATCCAACCACACACAGTCCATTTTTATTTATCTATTTTTATCACTGATGCATTTATGTGGGTGAATAGATTCAAAGACATATTTAGTAGATTTATTGTGTTTTTTGCTGCAGAAGCTCAACAGGATCATAATTATTAGCTGTTATCCACCTTATTCCTAGCTCCCATGATACTTTGCATGAAATGTGGGTGCGACTTCCTGTCCTTTCTGTCTAAACGGGACGTCGCATAGAAACATGATGCTAAACGTGATTTTAGAGCAATTACAAGATTAAAACATGTAAACTTCGTCTGTTACACCTCAAACATTGTAAGATTATTTTCTCTGCCCTCTACTAAAGAGGACAAAGTGAAGAAATGACCTTCTGGTTGGTTTGTGGGGTTGCTAAAATTCTTTTCTTACCAACTCATTATTCTTAAAATGTGGGAATTATGTTGATATTACTATCCATGAATCAAGTTGTCAACTCTTCAGTTTGGTTAATCTCAAATTCTGTCTTTAGGATTTATAATAAATTAATATTGTAGTAATCACATCCTTGAGGCATTCAAATACTTGTCTTTGTCATGTTATTAGAGCCACGACTGGAGAACAGGTACTGAGTGTTACAGAAAATATCATTTATAATTTTCAGCCTGTAATAACTTTAGCTAGATGTTTGATTTAACAAAAATAATGGATGGTGGATTTATTACAGTGAAGATTTATTCCTGTCAAAACAACCTCTGTCGATGCTAAACCCCTTGGAAGAGTGGCGTTTTTGCTATTATTGTTAGTGTAGCAGAAGCTCCACCCACAGTCGTAGCTACAGTGGACCCTCCGGGACTGAGGTGGACACGTTCCTTTAAATATGCTTTAATAATAATCACAGACGGAATAAGCAGTACTAATCTGATAAACGTGGTGTGTTTCTGTTTTCAGGGCTGTTACTCAGCCATGGTGGAATACTTTGAGTCGTACATTTACACGGCCGGAGCCCTCGCCATCGTGGTGCTGACAATTGAAGTAGGTCCCATGTCTCCTCTGCCTTTTATTTTAACTCACTAAATTATTCATCGATGCTCCCTCTTTTTGTTTTTTGGAGGGATTCAGTGAAGATGTGTGGAGGTCACAAAGGTCAGAAACAGAAAATGTTTTAGGCTGAAAGTTTAGAGCACCGAAATGGATTTAAACAAGAAAAAATCATAAATGAGAAGTATTACTCTGAATTTAATCTAGGTTTTTCTGTTAAAAATGCATTATTAATGGTATAGTTGGTAAATGGTGAACTTACTCTTCTTTTTGTTTTTCTCTGCATATCAAGGTTTGCAGATTAAATATTCTATAAACTCATTTTTTAAGTATTTTTTACTAAACATGTTTAGCATTCTTTTCCTGGTTTATCCGTAGTTTACTAGAGTTTCTTTTGAAAATCCTTTTACATAATTTTACATCTTTAAGTGTTCTTTTAAATGACTTTTTCCCTGAAACATAAGTATGTCTTAATTTTTGCCTTTGCAGATGATTTTGTGATGGTCCTCCCTTCTTTCTAATACGTCCACAGATTTTTTATTTGAGATCCAACTCTTTTTTTTTGTTTTTTACCTGCTCTAAGGTGCTTTCACACTAGGGGCCCGGTCCCGGATCTGAGTGCACTTGAGCCCAAAGTCCGGTTTGTTCTGGTAGTGTGAATGCAAACTAACCACACCTGGGCACCGGGCCCGGGCCCACTTGGGGAGGTGGTCTCGGATTGTGATTCAAGCGGACTCTGGCACGGTTTGGATGAGATGTGAATGCAACCGCGCTCGGATACGGGACGAAGCGTCGTATGAGTTTGATGACGTCGTGGCGCGGTTCAAAACAACTGGGCCTAATGTGAAGCACTCTAAATCTAAAACACTCTAAGTCCTAAGTCCTCACTGTCCATCTGTTATCTGTTAAATATGCAAATGTAAATTTACATGTAAAAATATGACATCTCATGCTGTTACTTAGAAAATCGGAGGAATGGTGCCACTAACAACTGTGAGCCACATAGTTTTGTCTCTATCTTAGCACAAGCCAGACCATAAAAATTCATAAATGGGTATGGAGAATATCCATGCAACACACTCCTCTTTGTAAAACAAGCTACCAAGTTTTGGGAGTGAGAAAAGTGGAAGAAAATTAAGAATATCCTCTGGTGGGACACTCCTGGTGTCTTGTCATCCTTTGTGCAACCTCTTCCCTTGTTTCTTGTCCATCGTAACAGGAGCAACAGAGAGAAAATAGGAACCGGATGACTGGGGATAAACCTGGGGGACTGCAGAGCATCACTTGCAGGGTGTCAGGATGCTACAAAAGGAAACTCTGTAATCAAACTGATGTAGCTGGTGCTCGCTCACATTGCATGCAGTTGGGACTGGAACATGTTGCTACTTGCTACACATGCTAAAGAGGCTATTTTGCAAGGACATTAATATGGTGTGCCTTGAGACGTCAGCTTGCTTTTTGGTGTGCCTTGGGCAAAAAAGGTTGAAAACCATTGATAAAAGGCTTAGAGGTGGTCAAAAAGACCACCTTTAAGGAGCCAGTGGGTGGAAGCTGAGGTCACAGACAGGAAGTGAGACGAGGATTAAAAACGTGTTTTTGATTTTCTATCTGAAGTAGATGAGCAGACGGAGTACTCCCTGGTCCTCCGCCATCATTCGACATTAGAATAGTGACTCATCAAAGGTCTGATCTCTGCTGTCCTTCTCTCTGCAGCTCTTCGCCATGGTGTTCGCCATGTGTCTGTTCAGAGGAATCCAGTGACGCCGCGTCCTCCTGACTCACCCTGACTGGCCGTCTGCCGGCTGAAGAAGCTGTAAAATAGGAACGGTGTTTGTACAGTGGTCGTTCACGTGTCTCTTGTTGGTTTAGTGACATCGTTTTGTACCTCACAGCAGCAGAGGAGCCAACGCTCCGTCTGCTTCAGGCACGGCGTCACAAACAGCCACCTGGAGGGGTCTGTCCTGTACATAGGAGCTCCGATGGACAAGCTGAAGACTGGTAGTTGGTGTCTTAGATTGAAATAACTGCTGGATTTTTAGCCAGGTACACCCTGGATTTAGTGGTGATATTTGGTCTTCATGGTGGCGGCGTCTGCTCCAGAAAGTTCAGGTAGAATTAGCACGATATATCTCAGAGAGCCTCAGACTGTCACTGCCACATACAGTGTTTCTAACTGTGAACAAGTTTCATGTTTCTAGTTTTTTATCTGGGAATTTGGCCCCGCCCAGTTTCAGCTGCACATCGCTGTTCTTAAAGTTTCTAAATATGAAGGTAAATACTAAATCACTCATTACTGGCTCAATGAAAAAAACGCCATCTAGCACGCCAGACAGCCTTTGTCACGTTTATTTCACATCCATAGACAGGGTTTGGAAAGGACAGAACCTTTCAAAATAAAACTCAGAGTGTGATTGGATGATAATTCTCTCTGTTACATTAATTATGGACCAATCAGGCCAAAGTCCAAACATCTGGTCCACCAAGAATCCTCCAGTCTGGTCCTCTACTCCTCTTAAATCCAGAGATGTGGTCCAGCTCTGATCTAACTGCTGCTACAGCTGCGTCCATGCTCACCTCTTCACCCGCCGCCATCATTTACAGGACCGGAGCCGCCTCATCTAAACCACGCCCACAGCTACCACCTCTTTCTCCTTAAATGATGCTGATTGGTCCGGTCGTTCTCTGACCAGGAACAAGCCAATCAGCTTAAAGCTTTGCTAGATGACTGTAAATCAGGCATGTTCACTCTGATTATTCCACAAGTCTTGAATTGAACCATGTGAACCCCCAGTCCAGTCCAGAATCCTCCTAAGGAGAAAACTCTGGTCTTAAGCGGGGCCAGACGTCACTGATCATTCTTTTTAAGAAGCTCTTTGTCTAAAAACACCTCACAGTGATCAGAAGTTTGTGCTGGACCTAGTGTAGGTTCTCTTTAAGGTATTTATTTACTGTTGAGTGTTTAACTATGACCTGTTTATATGTAAATAATGGGTCTGTTAGAGTTCAGTGTCATAATTATAATGATTTATAATAAACCCTCTCAGTGGTTTATTTACTTCATGATCATGACCGTGTTTTTAAACCTTCATTTGTATTTACAGACTTTGTTGATATAAAATTAATTTTTGTGATTTCGGGGGTTTGTGTTCATGTTTTATAAACGTTTTTCATCACTTGTGATATTCTTACATGTATTTAAGTATGACCAGTATTCACCAGTTTGTTTTATATTAAACCGATTCTCCTCCTGAAATGTTTATTTTAATTTTCCTACATCATAACAGGACAAGACAGGCCAAAAACCACCGTCATACACTGCCTGGCCAAAAAAAAAGTCACCACCAAAAAAAGGTCTAATATTTTGTTGGACCGCCTTTAGCTTTGATTACAGCACGCATTCACTGTGGCGTTGTTTCGATAAGCTTCTGCAATGTCACAAGATTAATTTCCATCCAGTGTTGCATTGATTTTAATATTGATGATGGGAGAGTGACCACTGTGTAAAGCCTTCTCCAGCACATCCCAAAGATTCTCAATGGGGTTAAGGTCTGGACTCTGTGGCCAATCCATGTGTGAAAATGATGTCTCATGCTCCCTGAACCACTCTTTCACAGTCTGAGCCCGATGAATCCTGGCGTTGTCATCTTGGAATATGCCTGTGCCATTAGGGAAGAAAAAATCTGTTGTTTAAGAAATGAGAAGTTACCCATTGCATCAGCTGGGGTTAAATAACTTAACAAAAATAACATAAAATAATATAAATTATTAAAATAATAATAGAAATAGTAAAAAGAATAAAAAGGAGCAGTGGAGAAAATAATGATAATAAAAAATAGAAAATAATAATAATAACAACTTTAAGAATAAAAAAATAATATAAATTATTAAAATAATAGGAATAGTAAAAGATAATAAGGAGCAGTGGTGGACTTAATAATCATCTTCATCATCATAATGATTAAAAATGATAAGAAAATAAAGTAATAATAATAATAATGAGCAGTGTTAGACTCAATAATTAAAATTCAATAATAATAGTGGTGGACTTCATTATTAAAGTATAATAATATCAATGCTAAGATAGTAATAAAAAGATGAAGCAGTGACTGATTTTGCTGTGTCTGCAGGTAGATGCTGACGGTATTATTTTAAATGAAAAGCTGTTGATTCCTCTCTTTGAAAACAGCTGACTGTTCTTCATCATCAACATCATCATCATGGAGGACAGGTCATGGTCTGATGAAAAACCGCCTCTCTGTAGTCCAGTAGAGTTCATGTAAATACAGACTGTAGTGATGTCATAACCATGGTTAACCTTCCACGTCTTCATTTTAAAAAAGGAAAAAAGAAGCAGCTAATAAACAGATCTCTAAGTCTACAGATAATCCTTATTCCTGCTCTGCCTCTCAGATCTTCATCTAGTGATCCTCCACAGCTCCTCTGGTCCTCAGGGTTCAGGACTTCATTATTTACTCACTTCCTCTCCGTAATCATCGTCATGGTAACGTTTCCACAGCTACACTGGTGACATCCATCTCTACATCATTAACCACCGGCTCAGAAGCTCCGCTCTGACTGCAGACATGGATGAACACCTCTACCTCTAAAGAAGTAAATAATTATAATAATAATCATCGTCATGGCTCCTCCTGCGTGTTCACCTTAAAGGTCACATATTATGTAAACATTTCCTTTTTCAAGTTTTCCTGAAAAAAATTCATGCCCCTGGCCTGCCCACAATCCCTCCAAGAATCAGAATAATCCCCCCCCCCCCAGCTTTCAGAAAATGTGTGCTGAAACAAGCTGTTCTCAGATTTTCCCCTCATGATGTCATGTGGGGAGTTAGCCCCGCCCCAGATTCTTTTGGCCCACCCTGCTTGCAAGAAAGTCCCACCCCCTCTCCTTATCAGGATGTGGAGAGCCACATTTGTTAAGCCACATCCGTTTCCTGATAAGGGCGGAGTCAGCCTGCTCATCAAAATTTAAAGCTACAGACACAGAAACAGCTGGTTCTGAGCAGGGCTGAAACGGAGGAGGTTTTAGACATGTAAAAATCCAATACTGGAGTGTTTTTCCAGCAACAAACTTCACAGGCATGTTTTAGGGACCTCTGAGACCGATATGAACTTGTATTAATGGGGTTAAATATGTGACCTTTAAAGGGACATTACACATGAAACCTCTGGATGATCGTGCCACTACTACTGCCAACTATTTACTATAACCCAGCCTACTAAAATACCGAAATACCCCTTTAATCTTTTTAATATGTTGATATGTTGTAGTACATCTGACCTCTGATAACCTTTCTGGCTACTCTCCAGAGTCTTTGAGTGTCTGCAGAGAACTTTAGAAATCAAGTCTTTCATTAATAATCCTGTTGTCATCTCTGTGTCTGTCTGATGATCGACCACCTCTGCCTGTGTGAAATGTGCTGAAGCAGGAATGTTCCCACGGCCGCCGTTATCGTTGCTGAATTATTTCAAACATCTCAAACGAACGGGTCATGTGACTGCGTTGCCAGGTAACCACGGCTTGTAAACAGACATCAAAGTGAAATCAAAAGTGATGAGAGGAGACCAACGCTGCTGAACCTTTCACTCCTGACTAAAGTTTCTCTGAGGGTCGGAGTCTTCACCGGAACCTTCTCCAGATGTGGAGATCAGCCGTAGAAATCTCTGGAACAGCTGCTCTGTGCTTTGGCCTCGTTCTGTCTCACCTGGTAGGAGAAGGTACGTTTGGTTTGTTCCATTATCACATCCATTAACAAAAGAGGTCTTCAGACTGAGTGATGAATTCCTCCATGGGGCTGAAGTTTCTGCATTTTTCCTTTTATGGTCATACATTTAAAGAAGATTTCTAATGCTGTCCATGTGGTCTATGTGGTGATAGTTTACGTCGTCATGGTTACAGGCCGACTGTGGTTCAGTGGGTAGAGCCGGCCGTCCTTTCATTAGAACAGCGTTGTCAAACTCAGTCACAGCAGGGGCCGGATTCTGAGTTCAGGCCTTACCTGAGAGCCTAACGAGGTCAACATTAAACCGTAAACCTCATTTTCACCACAAATGAATTATGGGAAAAAAACACTGATACAGGGTGTTGTGATTAAAAACAGTCAAATGATCAGTTTAAAGGCTCAAAATCTGAGATTAAAAGTCAAAATTATGTTTTTAAAAGGCAAATATATATGAGACAGAAATTTTAAAAATATGTAAAAATATGAAAACTTACATTTTAAAGGTCAAAATATAAGATAAAATCTGAAATCATGAGTTAAAGCTATAAATAAGAGATAAAATGTTAAATTATGATTCTAAAAGTTCAAAATAAGGGATTTAAAGTCAAGGTTGGAGGTAAAAATGTCAAAATATAAATTAATATTTAAAATTTTGACTCTAAAAGGTCAAAACATAAAATCAAATCAAATCAAGAGTTTAAAAGGTTTAAATTTGTTATAAAAAGCAAAATTATGAATTTATAGGGCAAAATATGAGATACATTTTTTTTCAATTATGAGTAGAAAAAATAAGGATCTAAAAGTCAATGCTTGGAGTTCAACAGTCAAAATATCAATTAAAATTTAAAATTGATCATCTGAAAGGCCAAAATATGAAATAAAAAGTCAAAATCATAAAGTTGAAAAGTCAAATAATGAAATACTGAGTTTTGAAGGTCAAAATGTGTGAATCAAATTCATGAATTACAATGGTCGAAACATGTTGAAATGTTTAAATTATGAGTCTAAAAGGTCAAAATTGCTGATAAAAGTCAAAATCATGAGTTTAAAAGGTCCAAATATGCAATATTTAATTTTAAAGGTCAAAATATAGGATAAAATTCATGAGTTTAAAGGTAAGATTTGAAAACATGAGTTTTAGAGGTCAAATTATGAATTAATATTTAAAACTGAATCTTAAAGATCAAAATATGAAAAAAGTCAAAATTATGGGTTTAAGTTGTAATCATGAGATGCAAAATTGAATTTATGAAATAAAAACACAAATTAATTTCTTTCCCACATTGCCGACTAATATCTAAATATTTTTACCTTTTATGTTTTCAGATTTTTCTGACTTCAGAATATTTTCCGTTATCAAGGATAAATTTTTTAATTTTTATACTGGAGGAAATCTGCAGAGCTCATACTGTTGGGCCAGTTATGATAAAAATAGGACATGATCTTAAAGGGCCGGTTAAAACTGTACCATGGACCGGATTTGGCCCCTGGGCCTTGAGTTTGACACCCCTGCATTAGAAGGTCTGGGATTCAGGTCTGCAGCTTGATGAGTCCTTGGATGAGACTCCAGTTTCTCCCACTGCTGCGTCAGCAGAGAGTGAATGTGTTTGGATCAACGTGAACCGCAGCAGCCTCCAGCAGGGCTGTGTGAGCGGCTGACCTGCGGCGTTTCAGGAGTTAAAAGTCCATTAGCAGCGATGAACAAGCGTTTATTTCTGCTCATAGTTACAGCCAACATGTCAGCAGTGGAAGTCATGACTCAGAGCTCAGAAGAAAATATACGACTGTTCAGGAAAAGGTGGTCGTCTGGGGCCCCAAACACTCAAACATAAACCCCTACTAGACCGTCTACTTCCTCTCTCAGCTCTGACTGGCTCCGCCTCTTTGACAGGACGCACCTCTGTATGATAAAAGAGTGTGTGTGTATCAGTACGATGATTCCTCTGTAAAAGTCCACTGTTCAGTAACAAAACAGCTAATTAAGACTTGGGCGGTCCATAAGTGATGAACAACAATTACACTTTCAGTATTAAAATGTGTCAGAAAATTTCTCCTCATACTTCGACTCCAGCGTGTTTTCCTCTAAACCAGTGATCCTGGACATGTGGCTCTGTTATGTCTCCATTTGAAACATTATTCCCCTTTTTGACAATGATATCCTGCTTTTTGACATTTTTGCCCCTTTTTCTCCACATTTTTGCCACTTTTATCCTTCTTCTTGCATTGTTTTCCTCTTTTTTGCCTTTTTTTTTTGCTACTTTTTGCCCCTCTAAGCTGCCTTTTGCAATTAAATGCCGCCTGTTTCCCATTTTGCCAACTTTTTGGTGTTTTTTGTCCATTTTTCCACCTTTTTGCTAATTTTTGCCTGTTTTAGTGACTATTTACTCATTTTTTTGCCACTTTTGAACTGTTTTGGTCACCTGTTACTCACTTTTTTGCCACTTTTTCTCCCCATTTTTGCCATTTTTTCTTAGTGTTTACCTCTTTTGCCGATTTTTGCCACTTCTCTCCCATTAAAGCAGCCTTTTGCAGTTAAATGCCAACTTGTTGCCCATTTTCACTCCTTTTTTTCTGATTTGTACACATTTTCCCCACCTTTTTCAGATTTTTGCCACTTTTTAAAATTTTTTGCCACCTATAACCTATTTGTTGGTCACTTCCCACCCATTTCGCCATACTCTGCCCTTTTTCACCACTTTTCTCCCAGTGTTTGATGCTTTTTGACCACTTTTGCCACATTTAACTTATTTTATTCGCCACTTTTCACCTCTTAGATTGCGGCTCTTGCAAATGTATTTGACAACAGTTTGGCTCAGTGGTTGAGCAGGGTTGAGGAACACTGTTATAAACCTTTACTGTCCACCACTGGAAACAGCTGCAGGTCTTTGCTGAGGTATTCTCTGATCCACCTCGTGCTCTGCTGAACCCTCACCCTGTTGTGGTGAGGTGGGATTGTGAACGCTCCCTGCTGAGTGTCTGGCAGTGTCTGAGGATTGTTTTTGTTTGTCTGTCACCTTCTCTCTCGCCAATCATTGCATCAACCATTTTCTTGCTGTAGATCAAACCAGCAAGTGGAGCGCAAAGGATGATGGGTAGTCAAGGCCGATGTTAACTGCATCTCTAGTATCAGTATCGGCTTAAATCAGTCTGGAAACGCTGGCTCACCAGATATCAGTAAAAATCCAGTATCAATCATCTCTAGTAGAGTCCAGCTTCACACATCTGCAGGTTCTACTTCTGTCAGTTCTTTGTGTTCATCCAATCGTATTTCTGCACGTCTTTCAAAGCTCACAGATTCAGACGAGATGGTGCAATACCATCAGTAACCACAGGAGCAGTAGTGAGCAGGACCAGGAGCTTCCTGTCAGACAGTAACCTGACACACCAGATAGACTGTTCCCCATCTCGCCTGCATGGATACACTATATGGACAAAAGTATTTGGACACACCAGTTAATGATTGAATCCAGGTGTCTCAATCAGACCCATAGGTGTATAAAATCCTCACCTAGCCCTGCAGTCTCAAACATCTGTGATCCTAAACGGGTCGTTCTGAAGAGCTCAGAGACTTCCAGCATGGTTCTGTGATGATGACACCTTTGTAATAAGACAGTTGGTGAAATTCCACAGTCAGCTGTCAGTGATATTATTAGAAAGTGGAAGAGTTTAGGAGCAACAGCAGCTCAGCCACGAAGCAGAATCCACAGCTGAAGAGTCCTGAACTTCCACTGGCATTAATGTAACACTAAAACTGCAGCAGGAGCTTCATGATGGGTTTCCATGGCAACAACTGCATACAAGCCTCACATCACTAAGTCCAACACCATGGGTCAGATGGAGTAAAGCAGTGGAAACGTGTTCTGTGGAGGGACCAATCATACGTCTGGGTTTGGAGGATGCTGGGAGAACGTTACCTGTCTGACTGTGAATATTGGTGGAGGAGGGATAATGGTATGGGGCTGTTTTTCAGGGTCTGGGTTAGACCCCTTATCTCCAGAGAAGGCCAATATTAATGCTTCAGCAGACTAAGACATTCTGGACAATGCTATGCTTCCAACTGTGTGGCAACAGTTTGGGGAAGGTACTTTTCTACCCCAGCATGACTGTGGCCCAGAGACCAAAGGAAGACTAGAAAGGCCTGGTTTGAGGAGTTCAGTGTGATAGAACTGGACTGGTCTACACAGAGTCCTGACCTCAACCCCATCCAGCACCTTCAGGATGAACTGGAACAGAGATTGTGAGCCAGGCCTTCTGGTCCAACATCAGTGCCGGGGACAGGGGCAACTCCATATTAAAGTGGATTACACTGCAGTACAGTCCCTGTTGGTGGAATACTCATGAGGCCAAATACTTTTGTCCATAGTGTATTTCACATTCATCTGTGAAGCTTTTGAGAAGGGCGGGACTTTTCAACTAATTCTGGGAAGGTGACAGGTAAACAATCTGTCCAGAATAATGCAGCAGACATGCTCGGCTACAGTCCTCACCTGAGTGCTTCCAGCCAGCGCTGCAGACGTCTATGAGGTCTATGTTAAAGATGTGCAAGAACATCTCTGCTGAGAGAAGCTTTCAGTGTGGCTCTTTGCCTCTGTAACAATACAAAATCAAGTGGAGGTCTGATAAAACTAGGGCTGGGCAATTAATCGCAGATTAAATTAAACTGCAATGTGGCCTGCTGCAATTTTCAAATCGCAAAAGGTGCAACATATCTTTAACTCTAAATGTGTCAAAATACCACAGAGATTTTACGCACATTCAAGTGTCATTTTTTTATAGCTGTTTACAAAAATCCTCCTCTTTGTGTTTTATGTTTGTTTTCCTTAATCACAATGGGTGATAAAAATGATAATGCCCTTAAACAAAACAAATGACATTGCATTAGCAATACAAGCAAAAATAGTTCATTCTATCTAAAACTGATGAAGACTAGCGTTACTTCATGAAAGTCATACCTGAGCTGTGATCAGCTGGTAGCCTGCCTCACTGTCTCCACCCCAGCCTCCTCCTTTAGAGACTAAAGCTTCACCTCCTCCACCCCAGCCTCCTCCTTTATAGACTAAAGCTTCACCTCCTCCACCCCAGCCTCCTCCTTTATAGACTAAAGCTTCACCTCCTCCACCCCAGCCTCCTCCTTTATAGACCGAAGCTTCACCTCCTCCACCCCAGCCTCCTCCTTTAGAGACTAAAGCTTCACCTCCTCCACCCCAGCCTCCTCCTTTATAGACCGAAGCTTCACCTCCTCCACCCCAGCCTCCTCCTTTAGAGACTAAAGCTTCACCTCCTCCATCCCAGCCTCCTTCTTTATAGACCGAAGCTTCACCTCCTCCACCCCAGCCTCCTCCTTTAGAGACTAAAGCTTCACCTCCTCCACCCCAGCCTCCTCCTTTAGAGACTAAAGCTTCACCTCCTCCACCCCAGCCTCCTCCTTTAGAGACTAAAGCTTCACCTCCTCCACCCCAGCCTCCTCCTTTATAGACCAAAGCTTCACCTCCTCCACCCCAGCCTCCTCCTGCACCCACAAGATCAACCCCAGAATAGTTGCATATTAAATCGCAATATTTGGGGAAAAAAATTGCAATTAGAATATTTTTGCAAATTGTTTGACCCTAGATAAAACTGCAGTTTTTTTGCTGGTTTTTAACTAATTGCTGGAGTTTTAGCAGCCGTTGCACACACTGGCCTACAGTACAGCTAACCCCACCAGTAACTGTTGCAGAAGCTGCTTAAGAGAAGAGCAACATCTATTCTGCTAAAACTGTAGCTACATCTCAGCTAAACACTTTACTGGAGGCAGCCACCACTATCAGCCTCCAGGGCGACTCTACCTCACCTGTAGCGATCGCCTCATTCTCCTCTAATGATTCTCCAGCATCACTTTTGCAGACTGCACCTAGCCTCTGCTTTGTTAACATCGATGTAACAGACAGACATGTGTATGTGAGCAGGGATGGTGTTGTTTAAAACCTACAGATCTGTTTTCTTACCTGAATGGAGCATAAACTGGTCCATGATTAGCTTCATACTTCATCATTGTCTGCTGTGCCTTTAGGGGGCGCTGTGAGGGTGTTTGGTCAGCTGGGTCAGCCAGTCGCTCTTCCCTGTTCCTACCACTATGAGGACCAGGCTCAGCTGTCCCAGCTGTCGGTGCAGTGGAGGAGTCCCACCAACGCGCTGCTCTGTCACTTCATCAAACACAAGTCGTTCACCAACTGCAGCGCCGGATACTCCCTCAGCTACAGCCCCGCCTCCATCATGCTCAACATCCTGCACGCCAACATGGACGACTTTGGCACGCACGTCTGCTCCGTGAGCAAACGCCATGAGTTCTCTGACTGCAGGGTGGAGCTTAGCATGAGAACAGGTGAGTCTGACGGGGAGGGGCGGGGCTAAGAGACCGTTAGAGAGCTTCAGGTTCAGACATCTTTTTTAATTTCAGATGGACTCAGAGAAACCAAGCCTAGACGACAGCATTTAGACCATCACACTCACACGGCAGTGACAACAGACCAGCAGAGGGATGGGGACCAGTTAAAAACTACTGATACTACACCACAGGTGTATTCAGAGACAAACATGAACCTTAAAGGCTTCCATAGTCAGTCACACTGTCAGCACAGAGCAGCCTGATGGACGAGGGAATGAAGGACTTCTAGTATCTGTGAGATTTCATGGAGAGGCGAGATAGCGCCATCCAGAGGGCGCTGGAGAAAAGTCCATTGATAGAACATGTTCAGGTTGTTGTGATTCTTTTGGCTCTCTGGATCACATGATCCTTCCACAGGGGGCTCAAGTCCTACAGCTGGACCCCAGTAATCTTGGAGCAGAGCTAACAGGAAGTGTTTGTCTCCTCAGGGTCGGTCACTTCAGCTCCAAACAGAGGACACAAACTTACAGGTATGTTTAGAAAGAGCTGGTTATTTTGAGAGGCATGAGTGTGGCAGGGTTGACAACGAGAGGACGCCTTTATGCTGATGATGATGTTTAGATCATGGTGGATTTTCAGAATAAAAGCATTAACCATGTTCCTCTGTCGTTTCAGACTCCTGCTGGACCCTCCTGATTCTCCTCTCTCTGATTTTGTTTGTTTGCACATAGAAATGAAGATAAAGCATGTTTATTGATTAGATATTGATTGATCAGTAGACTGGCATGCTGCTGGAGCGTTCAGAGCTCTGATTAAATCCTCTCACTACAGGATGTTCAGTTTGATGAGCCTTTCTCTGCTGTATGACAGAAAAGAGTCACTGCGCTGGGAGAGCAGTGTGTGTGTGTGTGTGGGGGTGTGTGTGTGTGTGTGGGGGGGGGGGGTGTGTGTGGGTGTGGGTGTGTGTGTGTGTTTTTGTATGTATATGGTTTGTTTAAGTGTAAGTCTATTAATACTGGCATAATTTGACTCAAGTGACCTTTGACCTCTATACAGTGGAAACTAAACTTTAGTTTTTAACTTTATAAAGTCCCTGAACTTCATATCATGAAGGAGAAAAGCTGTTAAAATGCAGGAAATGATTCCAGAATGCTTCACAGTTACAAAGCTTTGAACAAGTTTTTTCTTTTTTTCATATTTGTTACATTTAAATATTTCAGACGAGTTTAAGTTGATAAGGGTAACTCCATCCAAACCTACCTGGTCCTCTGTCAGTACCCCCTAACCCTGATACCTGGTGGTTCCATCCTTGGCAGCAACAACTGAAGCAAGCGTTCATGATAACTGTCAGTGAGTCTTTCTCATCTCTGTGGGGGAATGTTGTCCCATTCTTTCATTCCGCCATGTTGGAGGGTTTTCCAGCATGAACGGCCTGCTTAAGGTCACACCACAGCATCTGATCTAAGTCCAGACTTTGACTAGACCACTCCAGAACCTTCATTTAGTCTTTAGTCCACTCAGAGGTGGACTTGCTGGTGTATTTGGGATCATGGTCCTGCTCCATAACCCAAGCGGTCTTGAGCTTGAGGTCATGAACTGATGGCCGGACATTCTCCTTCAGGATTTTCTGCTAGGGAGCAGAATTCATGGTTCTAGTGGTCCAGGTCCTGGTCCAGACCATCACACTCCCACCACCATGTCTGACTGTTGGTCTGATGTTCCTCTGATGAAATGCTGTTAGTTTGACTCCAGATGGAACGGGACACACACCTTCCAGAAAGTTCTACTTCTGTCTGGTCAGTTCTCAGAATATTTTCCCAGAAGTCTTTGGGATCATCAGGATGTTTTTAGTCAAATGTGAGATGAGTCTTTGTATTCTTCTTGCTCAGCAGTGGTTTTAGCCTTGGAACTCTCCCATGATGCCATTGTTGCCCAGTCTCGTTCTGATTGTTGAATCATGACCTCTGACCTTAACTGGGTCAGTGAGCCCTGCAGGGCTTTAGATGTTGTTCTGGGTTCTTCTGGGACCTCCTGGATGAGTCGTCATCAGCCACCCCTGTGAAGGATCACCACTGTTCACAGGTTTTCTCCATTTGTGGATAATGGCTTTCAGTGTGGTTGGCTGGAGTCTCAAAGCCTCAGAAATGTCTCTGTAACCCTTTCAGACTGACAGATGTCAGAGACTTTGTTCCTCAACCGTAGTTGAGTTTCTTTAGATGGTTCCATGATGTGTTGGAGATCTTTTAGCCAGACAGGTTCTATTTAAGGGGTTTCTGGATCCAACAGGTCTGGCAGTAATCAGGTCTGGGTGTGGATAGCCAAACTGAACTCAGCTTTAGAAAACAATGTGGTTTATCAAAGTTAATTCCTGATTTAACACTTTTAAATCATGACTTCTCCACATAGGGCCAGGGGGGTTTGGGTGGATTTATTCCTAAGTAAATGAAATCTTTGTCTGATATCAAGATTTCTTTGGTTACCCAAAAACATTTGAGTTTGACAAAGATGCAAAAAATGAGAAATCAGGAATGAGCATGGGGGTGAGGGGGCTCTGTCTGCTGTAAGTCTTTAAAGATGAGACTTTTACATATTGACTAAAATCAGAGTAAAACAGTTGACAGCTTCTCTGAGACTGAAGCTCAGAAAAGGTTGGAGCTACTAGCCTGAAGGAATAAAAGCTGAGGATATGAATGAAGTTTGAAGGTGTTTACACCATGTTGACCAGTCTGGTTTGGTTCTGAACTGCCTTTTCTCCACTTCTACTAATGAGAATCATTTATTTTAATCAGATTTCTCCCTTTATTCCAACTCTGGAGAACAGAAAAGCTCTAAAACCAACTGCATTTAAAGGACAACCAGCATTAAAGACTGTGATGCTGATAGCTACCACTAGATGGCAGTGTAATCACAGAAAACAGGCAGTTCCTGTGAACCTGAGAACTAAAAGAAGAAAAATGAACACCATAAAAACTAAACCATGAGGAACAGTGGTTCTCAAATGGTGGGTTGGGACCCAAAAGTGGGTCCTGGAGCTTTTTTCAGTGAAGTCTGGATGTGATCTACGGGATCTTAAAGGGACAAAATTCCATTATTTTTTAAGTAAAACGGTCCAGGTAGGTTACAGGCACTGGTGTAGTCCAGGTTCACAGGGTTAACCCTCTTATCTTTAGTTCTCCTACAGTACCGTGTTTCTACATCTCCTCTGATACTCAACATTCAGGAGGATGCCAAAGGTGTGACCCACCTTACTCTGTCTTTGATTGGCTAACACTGATTTACCTGGTTGAATGTTGAAGCCAATCAGAGATGGAGATGTGTGAAATATTCAGTAAGACTGAGCTGGAGGCACTGTTTTCTGTTTCCTTTATCAGGATCCCATAAAGATGCCAAGCAGCAGAAATAGGAAATAGTTTTATTGTTTTTATATCAAACTGGTTTGTGTTAACGTCACTGAATTATAACAGGATTCACTATGAAAGTTATCATCTGTGTTAAATCCACAGGTAAAGATTGAAAAAAGGCAAGAATGAGGCCAGCTCTGAGAAAAACGACATGTTTTTACTGCACAGAAAGCTCCCTACTGCTTAAACCACATTATTACATAACTGTGGGATTTTACCGTTGTAATTAAATCTTATCACATGATCACCCATCAGATCCATTTCCTGGTTGAATATGGTAGTACACGGCGAGATGTGGTGGTTAAATGATGTTAAAAAGAAAACGGTGTTTCCCCCTCGACACACTGCAGGATATGACAGAACACAGAGGAATTAAACACGCTCTAACATGCACATAAACATCAGACCCACAGCCTCTAAACCACGGGTGTCAAACTCAAGGCCCGTGGGCCAAATTCAGCCTGCGGTACAGTTTTACCCGGCCCGCAAAATCATATCTTTTTAAAATTATTTTGGGCATTTTTGTGCCTTTATTCGACAGATGCAGGACAGTGGACAGAGTCAGAAACAGGGATGAGAGCGGAGCAGAGACATGCGGTAAAGGGCCCAAGGCCAGATTCGAACCCGGGCCGTCTGCATATTTTTATTTATTTATTTATTTACCAAATGTATTGTGGCTGAATGAATGCAGATAAGTGCGTGCATGCTTGTGTGATTATGATTGATTGATTCTGTATTTTATTGTCATTGTTTACCTGCCCAGGGACTACAGATGGAAATTAGCTAGTAAGCTAAATCTGGTACAAAGTATCTTTTCTTTTCTGAGACTAATGTAATTTTGAACATTGTCCCTGACACAAATAAACTAAATAAACTAAACTAAACTAATATGTGGGGGTGCCTTAAACCACCAGACCACCTGCGCCCCACAAGATCATATTTTAACCCCTTAACAAATTTGATACATACTTTTGTGATACCTCTATCTCATCAATATGCTCAATAAATTACTCTGACTAATCTGACAAATGATAAAAATGCCCTCAAGTGGATTATCACTTACCAAAAACACCTAATGAATGAAATGAGACACTAAAAATGTATTTGTTAAATATTATGGAAATTCGGATTTTTAAAAAATTCAGTAGAAAGTGAAATGAACATTTCAGTTCCAAAAAAAAAAAAACAAAACAGAATTTTCTGGCTATTATTTGCGTTTTCAGGCTTTAAGGGGTTAATTAGACCTGGCTCGCTGCTGTGAGGTCTGCAGATTTCCTCCAGTATAAAAAATGTAAATTTAGCCTTGAAGATTAAAAAGTCCTTGTTAAGTTATAAAAATCTGAAAAAGTAAAGAGTAGAAATAATTAGATAAAAAGTCAGGAATGAGGGGATGAAATTAATTTGTGTTTTCATTTCATATTTTCATTTTTCATCCCAAGATTATGACTGAAACTTAAGATTTTGACTTATTTCATATTTTGACTATTTAAATCTCTAGTTTGTCATTTTAAATCAAGTCTTAACATTTTAAACTCCTAACTTTGACTTTTAATCCCATGTTTTCACTTTTTAAACTCGTGATCGAGAATTTTATCTCGTATTTTGACCTTTTAGAGTCACAGTTTTGAATTTTATCTTCTATCCTGACCTTTAAACTCATGATTTTAACTCTATCTCTGTATTTGGCTTTTAAAACCTTATTTTGACTTTTAATTTTGTATTTTGACCTTTAGGACTTATAAAGTTGACTTTTTATCTCAGATTTTGAAGCTTTTAAACTCATTTATTTATTTATTTGACATGTACACAGTAACACTGATGCTGTGATATTTAAACATTGTGATCTTTTTTTTTTTTTTTTTTTTTGATATTTTGAAATATTTTATCATCGCCGTTTAATTTCCCCTATAATTCATTACCTGTGTAAACACGGTTGACAGTTTTCGGTTAAATCTTGACCCTTTAGGCCCTCAGGTTAGACCTAAATTCAGATTTGGACCCCTGTTGTGACTGAGTCTGACACCCCTGCTCTAAACCATGAAGACAGGGAGGTCTGCACACAGAGGGCATTGTTTTAACATTTACTCCCCAAAGTCATACAAGGCCATTTTAAGCTAGAAAAAAATCTCTGATAGAATGATTCACACGGTGATGGTGACGGATATATTTCAGAGACGGAGTTCTTAAAATAAAGTTGACCTTGTCACAGGCCACCTATAGTTTAGAGAACTCTACAACTCTGTCTCTAAACAACAAGTGCTGCTGGAGATTTCTGCTCTCCAGGACTTTCCTTATCCTCCATGCACCTTGGAGGTTGCTGAGGTTGTGCCAGAGTTACCCACTTCAGCTCTTATTCCAGGCCCATCAGAGCAAGTAAACACAGGTAGAGGTAGCAGGTAACACTGACACTGAGGAGTAATCCAGATACGAGCATCAGTCCAGGACTGTCCCCTGTCAGCGGAGCCCGGTGGTAAATAAGACTGTCTGAATCTGCAGATCTGCTCCACGCTGACCTCTTCACCAGACACCACCTAAACTAAACCACACCTGCAGCTGTCACCTGTTTTAGAAAATGTGACTTTTCTACCTTAAATAGTTGAAGTGGTGAAATGACTTCCTACAGAGAGAGAAGTGTCGATCCCATTTCCCAGAGTGCCCTGGGCTTCTGCTCTCAGAACTGTCCAACTCTGTTCAGCTTTACCGCACAGTTCACACTCCAGCCTTCAGCTAAAAAGAAGCAGGCAGCCCGTCTCAGTGCTGTTTAATACAACGGTTAAGGCCGTAAAGGTCCACATGTAGGCATTTTTCTGTTTCGTCTCAGCATTCACACAGACACTGATGTAGGTCACTGTGAATGCCCCAAAGTAAAGCTCCCTCTGGCTGAGGACATCTTAACCCTGTCAGAGCCTGCAGGAGGACGCTGGGGTGGAGGAGGCTTGACAGTGAGAGCTGGCAGCTACGGAGCAGAGAAGGAGACCGTTTCCTCCTCTGATCACTGCAGAGACCAAAACAAGAAGATTCAGGTCAGCTGATCGGGGCCTGCAGAGACCTGAAACCAGAGACATGAGACAAGAGACCTGAGACCAAAGACCTGAGACCAGAGACTTGAGACCAGAGACCTGAGACCCTGAGATTAGAGACATGAGACCTGAGACCAGAGACATGAGACCAGTGACCTTAGACCAGAGACCAGAGACCTGAGACCAGAGACCAGAGACCAGAGACCTGAGACCTGAGACCTGAGACCACAGACCTGAGACCTGAGACCAGAGACCTGAGACCAGAGACCAAAAACCTGAGACATGAGACCAAAGACTTGAGACCAGAGACATGAGACCAGTGACCTTAGACCAGAGACCAGAGACCTGAGACCAGAGACCAGAGACCAGAGACCAGAGACCTGAGACCAGAGACCAGAGACCTGAGACCTGAGACCAGAGACATGAGACCAGAGACCTGAGAACTGAGACAGTCCTGTTCGTCTGTGAGTTTCATCCTGGTCATGAGGAAGTGAACACAGAAACCAAGACAAAGAAACTGCATGCTTGTGAAACCAGCCGTCTGTTTGATTTTACAGACCCCCCCCCCCCACCATAAAGCTGTCCTTATACCGCTGGCAGGATGTGGGGTTTTCTGAGGACGGGCTGGCTGGCTGCCACGGCGCTGAGCGGAGCCGTATGTATGTCATATATACAGCCCGCCCCCGCCCGTCTCTCTCTGCTCACTCTATGGAATGGCACGTTTGAGGTCAGATGAGGAGAGCTGGGAAGTCTCTGTACGTCTTGTTTTTCTGCAGCAGTTAAATGGAGTCTGAGATTTACAGACAGCGAACGCCTCATGTGACCTCACAGACTGCTGCATGTATAGTTTCCCCAGAGCTCCGTGTGTACATTCTGTTCCCTTGGTGGGGATGGGACACGGTGTTCTCCCCTACAGCACCGTTGGCACACGCTGTACTTTCAGGAAAACTCTGCTTTACCTCAGGATTTACTTTTAGGATCATTTATTCTAAAACTTGTTTCATGCATAATCAACATTTAAGCTGAATAATGAATAAATCCTGAACTGTCCTCACTCTCAGCCTCTGTCAGAGTCTAAACTCTGCTCTGATGCAGCCACATAATCACTGCTGAGAGTTTAGAGCCTCTAGAAGCTTCTATCTGCTTTATTTTGGTATTTCAGGGCTGAGGTGCTCCTCTTCCTGTTCAGGAGGGACCAGCCGGGCCGGCCCAGAGGAGAACCATCCGGTCTGCCAAAGACTCATCCTGGCGGAGCGGAGTTTAGAGTTTATTGTCTTTCTCAGTGAAGCTCTGCAGTACGGATGGAGATTCTAATTGATATTCCTGATCCATACTCCTTATTGATCCAAGTCCTGATCAATACTACGATTGATATGCTTCTGTTGTTGGATGAAAAGACAAACTGATCATCCTGTTTTACGAGCAATAGCTACTTAAAGGGTTAATGACTATTCAGAGCAGCGTCTGCAGCTCCTTCCTCTCTCTCTCCTTCACTTAGGACACGCTAACATCACCGACATGAAAGAGTTAATATGCAGAGAAACAGAGGAGGTCAGTTTGGTTGAATTTGTCTTCTTCTTTTTGTATTTAAAACTGGAAATCGCCTCAGTCTCTGGTTCCTGTTTTTATTGGTGAACTTTAGAACGTGCTCTATGCTGAGAAAGGAGCGATAAGGGTGAAATATTTAGAACAACTGGACTGACTCACACCATCAGAAACTTTAACAGTCCTTCTAAAAGTTAGAGTACCTCCATGTGCACAGGAGGCTTGGTCTGAGGCTCCATCCTCTCCATCCACTGTCCTCCGTAAATAAAAGACAAAAGACAGAACAGCTGAGCAGGCGTACCTAATAAAGTGGTCACTGAGTGTTTATTTGTACCTAAGCTAACAGTGGAGTCCATTAGTATGTCATATTTAAGGTGTTAAATCTCTACAGCCAGCACTGAGAAGCAGCAAAAATATTCCCTTACTCAGCATTAGCAGAGTAGAACAGGAAGTAGGAAGTAGCAGGAAGTAGCTGAACATGCAGGTACTCAGGAAAGTTCAGGTACTTTGAAGGTTTTCTTTCTTCTGAGTTAATCCATGAAAGCTGGATCTCCTCCTCACAAAGCTGCACTAAGACCAGTGTTTGTCCTGAAACAGTGATCAGGATTAGAGGGTGTGGAGGAGTCAGGTTCCTCAGTAGATCACACGCTGAGGAACACAGAGATGACATGATACCCTGCAGCTTTAACTCAGAGCTCAGACAGCAGTCTTTATTCACATTTAATCTCACGTTTCCCTCTTCATTCATCCTGGCTCACAGAGTAGAGAGATCTTGATTGGCTGGTTTGGTTTATGGACTACTGTGTATTTTATTAATTTCAGCATTACTCTCACAAAGACCACAGCCATAAAGAAATACAGAACATGTTACTGAGGAGAGAGATCAGAGGAAAAGATGATGGTGTGGGGCATAAGACTGAAGAAGTGATGAACAAAGGGGTCTATAGATGGAGGGATTAGAGGATAAGAGTTTAGGGATGAAGGGATGAGGAAACAGATGAAGGATTGAGGATGAGGGTAAGGGTCCAGAGGTAGAAGGATAAAGGGTTAAAGGGATGCAAGGATAGGGGTAAGGGTCAGGACAGGCGATCAGTCTGTGGCACTGCTGAGGTTATGAAGTCCAGGTTGCTCTGATAGCGGCCTCTAGCTCTTCTGGGTTGTTGGGTCTGGTCTGGTAGATTCTCTAAAGCAGTGTTTCTCAACCCTGCTCATCCAACTGTTGAAAAATGCCTTTACAAGAGCCACAATCTAAGAGGTGAAAAGTGGCAAAAACAGGTTAAAGGGGTAATAAAAATAAGTTAAAGGTGGCAAAAATGGTCAATAAGTGGCAAAAATGTGGAGAAAAAGTGGCTAAAAGGACAGAAAGTGGCAAAACTGGTGAGAAATGACAAAAAATGACTAACAGGTGTCGAAAAGCAGCAAAGAGTGACAAAAATGTGAATTAAAAAAGTGCTGTTCAATAGCCAAAGGCAGCTTCAATGGCCAAAAAGCAAAAAAAAAAAAAAAAAAAAGACAAAAAAGGGGTTAAAAAAATTGCAAATAGCAAAAAGAAGGAAAAAAGAGGCAAGAACTGGTGAAAAAGGGCAAAAAATGGATAAAAGTGGCAAAAATGGGCAACAAGTGGCAAAAAATGGCAATTATGGGCTTGTAGCTGTAAAAACGAGCTGAAAGTGGCAGAAAATGAAAAAAGGTGCAAAAAAATTGCAAATAAGGGCAACAGAAATATACAAACAAAAACTAAAGTTGATGTATAAAGCCGACTGTTTAAGTGTAGCAAACAAACTCAGTAATGGGACTCAGAATGGATCATTTCTGAGGTCAGTTTCCCTTCATAAAGGTTTTCTGGAGGAAAAATGTTTCAAATGAAGACAGAAGAGCCATGCGAGTATCACTGCTCTAAAGGGTTTAGGTCAGGCCAGTTCACAGGGATACCATGGTCCTTAGACCAGGTTTTGGTACTTTGGCAGTGTGGGCAGGTTCCAAGTCCTGCTGGAAAATGAAATCAGCATCTCCATCATCTCCACGCTTGTCAGCAGAAGGAATTTACAAATTCAATGTTACATTTACTTTGAAAGGACTTTGAGAGGATTTTGGACCACTGAGACCACAACAGTCCAGTCCTTTTCGTCCTTAGCCCAGGTAAGACCTCCGGCTTTGTCTCTGGTCCAAGAATGGCTGGACATCAGGACAGCGACAGCGACCCATTCAGTTGTAGGGACTTTTATTCTGAAAGCTCTACTTTTACTCCCAGGTCATGTGACCATCGTTTTTCCTCATTTGATACTTTGAAATCAAATTTATCCATTTTCTCAAAGCTAGTGTTCATGTTTCACGTTTTTACCATTTTAGTTTTGAAAAGCATGGCGCCGCATTTCCACCTCCTAATCCCCGCATTGTTGATCTTTTCTCAGATCAGATTTATCTGATGATTCCTGGACCCTGAGATTAAATGTTCTCATACTTCAAAGTTCTCTTTTACAGTTTCAAACTTATAACGTATTTCTCCTTCAACCTCTGTGGTTCAAAACCAACCCAGTAACTATTCATGTCTGAACAGTTAAAAATAAAATATAGGATGGTATTTGACCTGACTTCACCGTAAATAAGTCAGACATATGACTCATTGGGACGCTGATGGATAATGAGCTTCTGTTATGATAGATTACACAATCAGCCAATCAGCTGTCAGGAGAAAAAGCACACCTGTATGTAGGTGAAGTTAATGTTTGATGTGTTTGTCTCTCACTCCTGCAGACGTTCAGCTTGAAGAGTTCAGACTTTAGTGATCTTCCAAAGAGAGAGGCGGGGCTGAGGACACCGAGTTCACGTCCTCATCATGGGTCTGTGGGCCGGTCTGTGGAGGAGTTTGGTCCGTATGAACGCTCTCAGAGATAAACCAGCCCCGTATATCTTCAAACATGCTCTGTGGTTAACCGTGGGTGTGGTGGTCTTCCTCTGTCCCGTAGAGCTCCTTACCTGTACAAACAGGAGACTCTGTGATCACGCTCAGTCTCATTCAGGTCCTGTTTACATGTAAATGATAAACCTGCTTATTAAGGTCTCCGTCTGGGTAATAACCACAGGGTTCACACACCTGGATCAGGTGTCTGCATCACACACAGTCCTGGGTTTTAGCAGCAGCAGAGGCAGGAAGTCTGTCAGGATCAGTCCTGACCAGCTGATCCATTTCAGGCTGAACCATCTAGAGGTCATAGAGTTTAGACTTTTCTAGTCCTTATTTCCACTGTGTCTTAAATTAACATGCATACAGTATTTTTATTTTTCCTAAAAAGTCTAGATAAGTGGCAGTCAGTAGGATTTTCCTTTCCTTAATCTGGATTTTATTGGACTAAATTACCAATCATGGCATTTTTGAATTGTAACTGCAGTTTTCCAAATTATTCTGCAAACAGAATTTGAAAACCCTCAACAGTTTCTACAGGACTGAAAACAGAAATCTGTTGTAATTATTAGGAAGTAATTTTTCTCAAATCACAGCTGTTTTACAGATCCAGTTCCACGTTAGCACAGGAGCCCTCTCTGATTCTACCTTTAACAAGTCATGTAGAGTTTCTGGATCTCCTCTGAGGATGCTAGAATTTCCTCCCAGAGCTGCTGTTTGGAGGTCTGTCTATGCTCATAGAGCTTCCTTTTCAGGATGCTCCACAGGGTCTCAGTTAAAGGGTTAAAGGTCAGGGGATGATGGGGGCCAACAGCCAAAGCCTCAGTGGGATTTCTACCAGCATCGTCTTCATTGAACTGATTTTACTCCAGAAGGCACGGTCGTTGCACGGCGGCGCAGGGGTTAGCGCTGTTGCCTCCTGGTTCACTTCCTGGTCAGGGTCTTTTTGTGCAGAGTTTGCACACGTGGGTTCTCTCCCGCTTCCTCCCACCACCAAAAACATGCTCATTAGGTTAACTGGTTAACTAAATTGCCCGTAGGTGTGAGTGTGAGCGTGCCTGGTTGTCTGTCTCTATATGTCAGCCCTGTGATTGACTGGCGACCAGTCCAGGATGTACCCCTCTCACCCAATGACAGCTGGGATAGGCTCCAGCCCCCCACGACCCCCAATGGGATAAGTGGTGTCAAGAATGGAAAATGGATGGAGGCACAGTTCTCTTTTCTACACCAGGGCAGGGGACGGGCAGTTAGGAACTCCACATATTTAGCTGAGGTCATTTTGGCACCTTCAGGCACCTTAAAGGGTCTACAGACTCACTTCCTATGATTTCAGCCCTAAACATCACTCCACCACCTCCTTCCTGACGTTGCAGCCCTGTTGGGACATGGTGGCTCCAACAACCTTCCAGAACACCGTCCAATGTAGCACGCCATTCATCAGTGAATCAAACTGTTAGTCCTCGTGTATTCCTGAGTCATTTCTCCTCGTGGGCTGAAATGCAGATTTACTCTCATCAGCAAACCTCTGCAGGATCCTGATCCAGAGGATCTTGGAACTCCAGAGGCACCAGCAGCTTCAAAAACTGTTTGCTACTCAGTGGATTTTTTACAGCTAATTTCTAAAAATGATAAATGCACCTCACAGAAACTTTACTACGCCTCTATCTGATCAAACCCGTCTGATCTCTGAGTCACACACAAATCTTTCCACGATGATCTCTCTTCATTTTTCTTCAAATACAGAGTTTTCAGTTTTACTGAGACACTGCACTACTTCAGGCTTTTCATCTGCAGATCTTTCTTTTTCCCCGTATCACATGAAAGCTGTGATTGGTTAATAATACGGAACCACCTCTTCAGTATTTCTCTTTAATTAGCCTCACCACTAACGACCAGACCTGAGACTGACGACAGTGATGGACACTGACAGGAGAAGCAGCACAGCGGCTCACTACTGACCAGATCTCCATCCAGCAGATCTGGAAGCTTCTGTGGTTGGTTGTTCATCCTGCTGAGTGGTTTCTGTTTGCTGGTGAAGAGTGGAGAGACCTTCCTCTGATGTCCTCTATAGCAGGGGTTCTCAACGTTGAGGTCAGGACCCCTTGGGGGTCGTGAGACACTGAGAGGAGGTCTCCAGATGCCCTTAAAAAATGAAGAATATTTGTAAAATTACTCTGTTGCCACTTTACACCAACTTTGCCAAATTTTAACCCGTTTTCATCACCTTTTTGCAAATTTTAACACATTTTTGCCACTTAAAACCCCTTTTTGTTCATTTTAAACCCTTTCCACCACTTTTTTCTGCTCATTTTAACCTAATTATGCCTCTGTTGGCCCATTATTGTCACTATTAATCACTATTAAGCCCATTTAACCACATTTCACCATTTAATGTGCTCATTTTTGCCAGTTTTAACCCATTTCTGATTATTTCTGCCTATTTTTCTCTCAGTTAACCAGTTTGTATCAATTTTCAGCCCATTTTACCAATTTTCCAACCATTTTTGCCAATTAAAAGCCATTTCAGCCACTTTTAATCATTTTTTACCATTATTTACGCCTGTGTTTGTCACTTAAACCCATTTTTGCCATTATTTTGTTCTCTTTTGCCACTTTTATCTAATTTTTGCCACGTCTCACTAGGGCTGGGCAGTTAATTGCAAATTCGATTAAATCCATTATGGCCTGCTGCAATTCTCAAATCTTAAATGTGTCAAAATACTGATTTGATACATTTTTGCAGCAGCAGAGGTTTTTTGCTCCACACATTATGCAAACATAAAAGTGCCTTTTTTCAGAATACTTTACAAAAATCCTCCTAATAACATTAGAAATTCTCATCCCTTCAGCAAACAATTTCAAAGTTGGTGCATGAGCCAAAATCACAATGAGATATTTTTGCATCTTAATCGCATAATAAATCGCAATTAGATACATTTCTTAAATCTTTCAGCCTGACTTCTAACCCATTTTAAATTCCAATTTCACCACCTTTTCCACCATTTTTTGCTGTAATTAACCCTTTTCAGCTATTCTTTACTCATTTAAATTCATTTTAAAAAGGCCATGTACTACACAAATGAATGAAAAAAACATTTATTTCTTTGATAAGAGTGTTTATTTTTCAGATTAAATATAAAATGTGGATTTCACAGCTTAACTTTACAGTTGACCAGGATTATGCTGACCTCCATGGGCTCCAGTTTGCTTGACACAGATCTACATGTGCAGCTCTCTTATCATGCGTCACACCAACATCTCTGACATTTCTGCTGCTATTTATGTTCTGCAGAAAAACACAGCAGATACAGCAGAGAAAGAAAGTGTGTGTGTGTATCTAGGATGAAACGAGGCAGAGAAACACGGGAGAGAGAAAGTGAGAGTTCAGGGTCACCAGTATTTAGTCTGAGCCAGCCAAACATCCAGGACAACACCTGTACCAAACATTCACAAACACTGAGACGGTAAGAACCCGCCGTCTGATATCAGCAGCCATTAGAGGACGAGTCAGGAGGAAAACACAGACAGACAAAGACAACAGCAGGCCTATTTAAACACCATCCTCTTCCTCAGCCTCTCCGTTAAAGAGGAGGAACTTTCTCCACCGTCCTCATGATGACATGTTCTGAGCTTCATATCAGAGGGTTTCACTGGGACGTGCTGTAGATCTCTCAGGAGCTGGTGGTTTCTGCTGCTGCTGCTGTGAGCGGGTGGTCAAAACCACCACTACCACCCCCAACATAAGGGGGAGCGAATCTGGCCCAGACTCAGTCCTAAAGTCCTCTAGATCAGTGGTTCTCAAACGGTGTGTTGAGGCACACTAGTGTTCCTTGAGACTAGTCTAGGTGTGCCTTGGGAATCTGGCTGGACCCCTGAAAACCCCCAGAGACTGGACCCTCCCCAGCTGTGATTTATTGATGAGTGTGTGTGTTGGATCAGTAGCATTGGTGCTAGCATCCTGGCTAACAGTTAGCTCATTTGGCAAGCTATTACTGAGTTGAAATTGGTGTTGAAGTTATCATTATTCATGCTACTTTTAACCAAGTTAACACGTTTTCTACCCATTTTGCCACTAGTTTTGTCAACTTAAACCATTTTTGCTGCTTTTTTTGCAATTTTGCAACTTTTTAAAAATACTTTTGACCCATCTTTTGCTACTTTTTTGGAACCTTTTGCCCCATTTAACCCATTTTTGCTACCTTTTTGATGGTTTTTGCCTACTTTTGCTATTATTTGGACATATTTAGCCATTTTTTTCCATCCCTGTTTACAATGTTTTAGCAACTTTAACCCTTTTAGCCACTTTTCTGCCACTTATAACCTTTTTTTTTTTTTTATCACATTTTAGACACTTTGAACCCATTTTTGCCACCGTCTTGCTAAATTTCACTCACTTTGCCTTTGTTTGGCCACTTTTTTTGCCTAATTTTGCCCATTTTTTAATCACTTTTAAGCCATTTTAACCACCTTTTTACAACATTTAACCCTCTTGACCACTTGTAGCCCATTTTTGTCACCTTTTTGACACTTTCAACATGATTTGCCACTATTAACCAATTTTTTGGCCCCTTATGCCAATTGTTAACCATTTTTGACCATGTCTTACCACCTTTTTTATCCAGTCTTGCCATGTTTTATCATCACTTTTACCAATGTTTGCCACCTTTCAGGCACCTTTTGCCCACTTTTGCCACCCCCAGTTGTCTGGGTCCCAGAAACCTCTCCCCTTTATCCCCCCTTATGGGCCACCTTGACTGTAACATTATTTAATTTTTGTATTGATTTAAATAAGGTGTGCCTGGAGATTTTGGCTTAACCTTAGGTGTGCCTTTGGCGAAAAAAGTTTGAAAACCTCTGCTCTAGTGTGTGGTCAGCCTTTGCCAGATCTCAGGGGTTTTTATTTTAGGAGCGTTTTTGTGAAAACAGTCATAGACTTTTATTTTTGTTAGAAAGAAGCTCCATTTTTACTGTGATGCATGTACTGAAAAGCAGGAGAAACGAACATAAAAATAAATAAACCCATCTCTTTTAGCGGTTCGCCCACATTTCTTTAAAGCAATTCATGGAAGATAGCTCACAATGCTCCAATGGGGATCTGGTCTCCAACAGTTGGCCCTTATCTGGTCTGAAAGTATAATTTTAGCTCGTTTTAAGGACCACAAGGTTGAAATGGTGGACTGAGTCCACATGGTGGCCATCGGCGTGTCCCTTCCTCTCTTATCTGAGTCAGCACATTTCCTGCTCTGAGAGCATGATCTTTATCTGGAGTGCTCAGTAAATATGTGATATTACTGGAAGGATCTCACAGCTGCACTAACAACAGAAAGAGCGGTGTAAGTTTTTGGAGGGAGGCCGTGTTTTAAATCTTCAGTATTTTCAGACAGTATGTTCACATAAAAGCTGACATCAGAGCGTTCTCACAGAATCTCAGGAACCTGACTCCAGAGCTCTGAGAGCAGACGTGGGTGTCCAGAGATGAGGGATGTGCTGTCAGACTCACACCCACAAACTAAACTCAACTCTCAATAAAAAAGAATTACTGGGAATTTACAGCACATTTCTGGAGGATCGAAGGAATTTTGGTCTTTTCCCTTTTCCAGGTCATACCTTAGAGGTAGAAATGTTTTTACAGCAGAACATGGAATATGAGCAGGCATGTGGAGAAATCTCACATATGAATAAATCAGTGCAGCAGTTAAACCTGTGCTTAATGATGAATGGAGGATTTCTTTAACACTAGAGGAGTGCGTGCAGCAGCATCCCAACGAGTTCTTTCTAACCTTTCAATCACAGTCACCTCAGTTTCAGTGTCAGAAAGTTTATTTTCTATACCTTCCAACTGCTGGAGACAGTAATGGGTTAAAAGTATCAAACAGATGTGGCAAAAAAAGACTGAAAAAGCAGTTTCAAACAACCACAAATACTTAATTTCAACATCAGAACATAGTAATAGTTGACACACTGTTCACCTCTGACTACCAGAGGTTAGTCATGATCAGGGACCATTATCTGGGTTTGTCAGGGACCATTATCTGGGTTTATCAGGGACCATTATCTGGGTTTATCAGGGACCATTCTCTGGGTTTATCAGGGACCATTATCTGGGTTTATCAGGGACCATTATCTGGGTTTATCAGGGACCATTATCTGGGTTTATCAGGGACCATTCTCTGGGTTTATCAGGGACCATTATCTGGGTTTATCAGGGACCATTCTCTGGGTTTATCAGGGACCATTATCTGGGTTATCAGGGACCATTATCTGGGTTTATCAGGGACCGTTCTCTGGGTTTATCAGGGACCATTATATGGGTTTATCAGGGACCATTATCTGGGTTAATCAGGGACCATTATATGGGTTTATCAGGGACCATTATCAGGGTTTATCAGGGACCATTATCTGGGTTTATCAGGGTCCATTCTCTGGGTTATCAGGGACGATTATCTGGGTTTATCAGGGACCATTATCTGGGTTTATCAGGGTCCATTATCTGGGTTTATCAGGGTCCATTATCTGGGTTTATCAGGGTCCATTATCTGGGTTTATCAGGGTCCATTCTCTGGGTTTATCAGGGTCCATTCTCTGGGTTATCAGGGACGATTATCTGGGTTTATCAGGGACCATTATCAGGGTTTATCAGGGACCATTATCTGGGTTTATCAGGGTCCATTCTCTGGGTTATCAGGGACAATTATCTGGGTTTATCAGGGACCATTATCAGGGTTTATCAGGGACCATTATCTGGGTTAATCAGGGACCATTCTCTGGGTTATCAGGGACAATTATCTGGGTTTATCAGGGACCATTATCTGGGTTTATCAGGGTCCATTATCTGGGTTTATCAGGGTCCATTATCTGGGTTTATCAGGGTCCATTATCTGGGTTTATCAGGGTCCATTATCTGGGTTTATCAGGGTCCATTATCTGGGTTTATCAGGGACCGTTCTCTGGGTTTATCAGGGACCATTATCTGGGTTTATCAGGGTCCATTCTCTGGGTTATCAGGGACCATTCTCTGGGTTTATCAGGGACCATTCTCTGGGTTTATCAGGGACCATTATCTGGGTTTATCAGGGTCCATTCTCTGGGTTATCAGGGACAATTATCTGGGTTTATCAGGGACCATTATCTGGGTTTATCAGGGACCATTATATGGGTTTATCAGGGACCATTATCTGGGTTAATCAGGGACCATTATATGGGTTTATCAGGGACCATTATCAGGGTTTATCAGGGACCATTATCTGGGTTTATCAGGGTCCATTCTCTGGGTTATCAGGGACGATTATCTGGGTTTATCAGGGACCATTATCTGGGTTTATCAGGGTCCATTATCTGGGTTTATCAGGGTCCATTATCTGGGTTTATCAGGGTCCATTATCTGGGTTTATCAGGGTCCATTCTCTGGGTTTATCAGGGTCCATTCTCTGGGTTATCAGGGACGATTATCTGGGTTTATCAGGGACCATTATCAGGGTTTATCAGGGACCATTATCTGGGTTTATCAGGGTCCATTCTCTGGGTTATCAGGGACAATTATCTGGGTTTATCAGGGACCATTATCAGGGTTTATCAGGGACCATTATCTGGGTTAATCAGGGACCATTCTCTGGGTTATCAGGGACAATTATCTGGGTTTATCAGGGACCATTATCTGGGTTTATCAGGGTCCATTATCTGGGTTTATCAGGGTCCATTATCTGGGTTTATCAGGGTCCATTATCTGGGTTTATCAGGGTCCATTATCTGGGTTTATCAGGGTCCATTATCTGGGTTTATCAGGGACCGTTCTCTGGGTTTATCAGGGACCATTATCTGGGTTTATCAGGGACCATTATCTGGGTTATCAGGGACGATTATCTGGGTTTATCAGGGACCATTATCAGGGTTTATCAGGGACCATTATCTGGGTTTATCAGGGTCCATTCTCTGGGTTATCAGGGACAATTATCTGGGTTTATCAGGGACCATTATCTGGGTTTATCAGGGTCCATTATCTGGGTTTATCAGGGTCCATTATCTGGGTTTATCAGGGTCCATTATCTGGGTTTATCAGGGTCCATTATCTGGGTTTATCAGGGTCCATTATCTGGGTTTATCAGGGACCGTTCTCTGGGTTTATCAGGGACCATTATCTGGGTTTATCAGGGACCATTGTCTGGGTTTATCAGGGACCTATTATCTGGGTTTATCAGGGACCGTTCTCTGGGTTTATCAGGGACCATTATCTGGGTTTATCAGGGTCCGTTCTCTGGGTTTATCAGGGACGATTATCTGGGTTAATCAGGGACCATTATCTGGGTTTATCAGGGACCATTATCTGGGTTTATCAGGGACCATTCTCTGGGTTTATCAGGGTCTGTTCTCTGGGTTTATCAGGGACGATTATCTGGGTTAATCAGGGACCATTATATGGGTTTATCAGGGACCATTATCTGGGTTTATCAGGGACCATTATCTGGGTTTATCAGGGACCATTCTCTGGGTTTATCAGGGACCATTATATGGGTTTATCAGGGACCATTATCTGGGTTTATCAGGGACCATTATCTGGGTTTATCAGGGACCATTATCTGGGTTAATCAGGGACCATTATCTGGGTTTATCAGGGACCATTATATGGGTTAATCAGGGACCATTATATGGGTTTATCAGGGACCATTATCTGGATTTATCAGGGACCATTATCTGGGTTTATCAGGGTCCATTCTCTGGGTTATCAGGGACCATTATCTGGGGTTATCAGGGACCATTCTCTGGGTTTATCAGGGTCCATTATAGGGGTTTATCAGGGACCATTATCTGGGTTAATCAGGGACCATTCTCTGGGTTTATCAGGGACCATTCTCTGGGTTTATCAGGGTCCATTCTCTGCGTTTATCAGGGACCATTATCTGGGTTTATCAGGGACCATTATCTGGGTTTATCAGGGACTATTATCTGGGTTTATCAGGGACTGTTCTCTGGGTTTATCAGGGACCATTCTCTGGGTTTATCAGGGTCCGTTCTCTGGGTTTATCAGGGACGATTATCTGGGTTAATCAGGGACCATTATCTGGGTTTATCAGGGACCATTATCTGGGTTAATCAGGGACCATTATATGGGTTTATCAGGGACCATTATCTGGGTTTATCAGGGACCATTATCTGGGTTTATCAGGGTCCATTCTCTGGGTTTATCAGGGACCATTCTCTGGGTTTATCAGGGACCATTATATGGGTTTATCAGGGACCATTATCTGGGTTTATCAGGGACCATTATCTGTGTTAATCAGGGACCATTATCTGGGTTTTTCAGGGACCATTATAGGGGTTTATCAGGGACCATTATCTGGGTTTATCAGGGACCATTATATGGGTTTATCAGGGACCATTATCTGGGTTTATCAGGGTCCATTCTCTGGGTTATCAGGGACCATTATCGTGGTTTATCAGGGACCATTCTCTGCGTTTACCAGGGACCATTATCTGGGTTTATCAGGGACCATTATCTGGGTTTATCAGGGTCCATTATCTGGGTTTATCAGGGTCCATTATCTGGGTTTATCAGGGACGATTATCTGGGTTTATCAGGGACCATTATCAGGGTTTATCAGGGACCATTATCTGGGTTTATCAGGGACCGTTCTCTGGGTTTATCAGGGTCCATTATCTGGGTTTATCAGGGACCATTATCTGGGCTTATCAGGGACAATTATCTGGGTTTATCAGGGACCATTCTCTGGGTTTATCAGGGTCCATTCTCTGGGTTTATCAGGGTCCATTATCTGGGTTTATCAGGGACCATTCTCTGGGTTTATCAGGGACCATTCTCTGGGTTTATCAGGGACCATTCTCTGGGTTTATCAGGGACCATTGTCTGGGTTTATCAGGGACTATTATCTGGGTTTATCAGGGACCGTTCTCTGGGTTTATCAGGGACCACTATCTGGGTTTATCAGGGTCCGTTCTCTGGGTTTATCACGGACCATTATCTGGGTTAATCAGGGACCATTATCTGGGTTTATCAGGGACCATTATCTGGGTTTATCAGGGACCATTATCTGGGTTTATCAGGGACCATTATCTTGGTTTATCAGGGACCATTGTCTGGGTTTATCAGGGACCATTCTCTGGGTTTATCAGGGACCATTATATGGGTTTATCAGGGACCATTATCTGGGTTTATCAGGGACCATTATCTGGGTTTATCAGGGACCATTATCTGGGTTAATCAGGGACCATTATCTGGGTTTATCAGGGACCATTATCTGGGTTAATCAGGGACCATTGTATGGGTTTATCAGGGACCATTATCTGGGTTTATCAGGGACCATTCTCTGGGTTTATCAGGGTCCATTCTCTGGGTTATCAGGGACCATTATCTGGGTTTATCAGGGACCATTCTCTGGGTTTATCAGGGACCATTATATGGGTTTATCAGGGACCATTATATGGGTTATCAGGGACCATTATATGGGTTTATCAGGGACCATTATCTGGGTTAATCAGGGACCATTATATGGGTTTATCAGGAACCATTATCTGGGTTTATCAGGGACTATTATCTGGGTTTATCAGGGTCCATTCTCTGGGTTATCAGGGACCATTATCTGGGTTTATCAGGGACCATTCTCTGGGTTTATCAGGGACCATTCTCTGGGTTTATCAGGGACCATTATCTGGGTTTATCAGGGACTATTATCTGGGTTTATCAGGGACCGTTCTCTGGGTTTATCAGGGACCATTGTCTGGGTTTATCAGGGTCCATTCTCTGGGTTTATCAGGGACCGTTCTCTGGGTTTATCAGGGACCATTATCTGGGTTTATCAGGGTCCATTCTCTGGGTTATCAGGGACCATTCTCTGCGTTTATCAGGGTCCATTCTCTGGGTTTATCAGGGACCATTATCTGGGTTTATCAGGGACCATTATCTGGGTTTATCAGGGACCATTCTCTGGGTTTATCAGGGTCCATTCTCTGGGTTTATCAGGGTCCATTCTCTGCGTTTATCAGGGACCATTCTCTGGGTTTATCAGGGACCATTATCTGGGTTTATCAGGGACCATTATCTGGGTTTATCAGGGACCATTCTCTGGGTTTATCAGGGACCGTTCTCTGGGTTTATCAGGGACCATTATCTGGGTTTATCAGGGACCATTTTCTGGGTTTATCAGGGACCATTCTCTGGGTTTATCAGGGACCATTATCTGGGTTTATCAGGGACCATTATCTGGGTTTATCAGGGTCCATTCTCTGGGTTTATCAGGGACCATTATCTGGGTTTATCAGGGTCCGTTCTCTGGGTTTATCAGGGACGATTATCTGGGTTTATCAGGGACCATTATCTGGGTTTATCAGGGACCATTCTCTGGGTTAATCAGGGACCATTATATGGGTTTATCAGGGACCATTATCTGGGTTTATCAGGGACCATTATCTGGGTTAATCAGGGACCATTATCTGGGTTTATCAGGGACCATTATCTGGGTTAATCAGGGACCATTATCTGGGTTTATCAGGGTCCATTCTCTGGGTCATCAGGGACCATTATCTGGGTTTATCAGGGACCATTATCTGGGTTTATCAGGGACCATTATCTGGGTTTATCAGGGACCATTATCTGGGTTAATCAGGGACCATTATCTGGGTTTATCAGGGACCATTATCTGGGTTAATCAGGGACCATTATCTGGGTTTATCAGGGACCATTATCTGGGTTTATCAGGGACAATTATCTGGGTTTATCAGGGACCATTATCTGGGTTTATCAGGGACAATTATCTGGGTTTATCAGGGACCATTATCTGCGTTTATCAGGGTCCATTCTCTGGGTTTATCAGGGACCATTATCTGGGTTTATCAGGGACCATTATCTGGGTTTATCAGGGACCATTATCAGGGTTTATCAGGGACCATTCTCTGGGTTTATCAGGGTCCATTCTCTGGGTTTATCAGGGACCATTCTCTGGGTTTATCAGGGACCGTTCTCTGGGTTTATCAGGGTCCATTCTCTGGGTTTATCAGGGACCGTTCTCTGGGTTTATCAGGGTCCATTATCTGGGTTTATCAGGGTCCATTCTCTGGGTTTATTAGGGACCATTATATGGGTTTATCAGGGACCATTATCTGGGTTTATCAGGGACCATTATCTGGGTTAATCAGGGACCATTATCTGGGTTTATCAGGGACCATTATCTGGGTTTATCAGGGACCATTATCTGGGTTTATCAGGGTCCATTCTCTGGGTCATCAGGGACCATTATCTGGGTTTATCAGGGACCATTATCTGGGTTTATCAGGGACCATTATCTGGGTTTATCAGGGTCCGTTCTCTGGGTTTATCAGGGACGATTATCTGGGTTTATCAGGGGCCATTATCTGGGTTTATCAGGGACCATTCTCTGGGTTTATCAGGGTCCATTATCTGGGTTTATCAGGGGCCATTATCTGGGTTTATCAGGGACCATTCTCTGGGTTTATCAGGGTCCATTATCTGGGTTCATCAGGGACCATTATCTGGGTTTAACAGGGACCATTCTCTGGGTTTATCAGGGACCATTATCTGCGTTTATCAGGGTCCATTCTCTGGGTTTATCAGGGGCCATTATCTGGGTTTATCAGGGACCATTATCTGGGTTTATCAGGGACCATTATCTGGGTTAATCAGGGACCATTATCTGGGTTTATCAGGGACCATTATCTGGGTTTATCAGGGACCATTATCTGGGTTTATCAGGGACCATTATCTGGGTTTATCAGGGACAATTATCTGGGTTTATCAGGGACCATTATCTGGGTTTATCAGGGACAATTATCTGGGTTTATCAGGGACCATTATCTGCGTTTATCAGGGTCCATTCTCTGGGTTTATCAGGGACCATTATCTGGGTTTATCAGGGACCATTATCTGGGTTTATCAGGGACCATTATCAGGGTTTATCAGGGACCATTCTCTGGGTTTATTAGGGTCCATTCTCTGGGTTTATCAGGGACCATTCTCTGGGTTTATCAGGGACCGTTCTCTGGGTTTATCAGGGTCCATTCTCTGGGTTTATCAGGGACCGTTCTCTGGGTTTATCAGGGTCCATTATCTGGGTTTATCAGGGTCCATTCTCTGGGTTTATTAGGGACCATTCTCTGGGTTTATCAGGGTCCATTCTCTGGGTTTATCAGGGTCCATTCTCTGGGTTTATCAGGGACCGTTCTCTGGGTTTATCAGGGACCATTCTCTGGGTTTATCAGGGACCCTTCTCTGGGTTTATCAGGGACCATTATATGGGTTTATCAGGGACCATTATCTGGGTTTATCAGGGACCATTATCTGGGTTAATCAGGGACCATTATCTGGGTTTATCAGGGACCATTCTCTGGGTTAATCGGGGACCATTATCAGGGTTTATCAGGGACCATTCTCTGGGTTTATTAGGGTCCATTCTCTGGGTTTATCAGGGACCATTCTCTGGGTTTATCAGGGACCGTTCTCTGGGTTTATCAGGGTCCATTCTCTGGGTTTATCAGGGACCGTTCTCTGGGTTTATCAGGGTCCATTATCTGGGTTTATCAGGGTCCATTCTCTGGGTTTATTAGGGACCATTCTCTGGGTTTATCAGGGTCCATTCTCTGGGTTTATCAGGGTCCATTCTCTGGGTTTATCAGGGACCGTTCTCTGGGTTTATCAGGGTCCATTCTCTGGGTTTATCAGGGACCGTTCTCTGGGTTTATCAGGGACCATTCTCTGGGTTAATCAGGGTCCATTATAGGGGTTTATCAGGGACCATTATCTGGGTTTTATCAGGGACCGTTCTCTGGGTTTATCAGGGTCCATTCTCTGGGTTTATCAGGGTCCATTCTCTGGGTTTGTCAGGGACCATTATATGGGTTTTTTAAGGGACCATTATATGGGTTTATCAGGGGCCACTCTATTGATGCAGACACATTTCATTCTGGATTTTCTGCTCTGTTTTATAAATGAGAGCCCAGAAAATCACATCCTGACAGGATCCCTTTCAGATGTTTGTGATTTTTAATGGATTGATTTTTTTGACAAATCTAATGATGGTATTTTACTTAAATATCCTTCAGTGTAGAAATACTGGATTACCGTGTGGATATCTTGAGGTTCAAGCACAACTTCAACTCAGGATTTAGATTCCTGTATGAAAAAGGACAGAGTTCATCCTGAAACAGTGGCAGAGAGGGATGTCACATCTGGTCAGCATGGAGAGCATGACTGCTCAGTTCAACAGTATCTTAAATGTTCTCTGCCATAGTAAGTCGCCTTGACTGGCCTCTATGTCTAAATCCCACTATCTAAATAAAACTGTCTGGCCCTGTTTGGCCTCGTCAGAGATGTGGTTGTTTGACAGAGCATTTATAGTCGGACCTAAGAGAGTCTTAAGAGGACAGAATAATGTTTTTAAAGGAGTCAGACTGTTAAATTCCTTCTGTCAAACTCAGCAGGCAGTGCCTCTTGTTCAGCTAGAGGCCTCAGTGGTTTACCTTCACTCTCAGCAATCACATTTTATCCTGGTGTAAAGCGTTAAGCTCTGGGACACTGAGTAGTGTTTGTCCCTCTACAGCTCAGCATCGTGGTTCATGATGGTCCTGTTAATTTGTTCCATGGTGGATTTGATTAGACTTCATTACCATCCAAGGTAAACCTCACACCAGCTACCTGAGTGTAAAACCATGCTGTACCTCCCTGTAGGAGACACAAATTCATAAATATCAGCCTCTTTGAAGAAAATCATGGTTTGCTTACAGTCTTGGGTTTGAGGACTACACTACCCATAATCCCAGTGTGCCAGAGGGATGTCTCTGATTGGTGCAGCCTGTCATCACTCACGAGACTTCCATGTGTGGGCATAACACTGAATTCAACAATTTTTATTCTACAAATGATTGAAATGAGGCAACGATGGTCAATGTTCCTACAGAAGACACAAGTTTATACAACACAGATTCCAAAAAAGTTGGGACATGTGTACAATGTAAATAAAAAGAAAATACTGTCAAATCTCATAAACCATATTTGATTCACAGTAGAACAGAAACTACATATCAGATGTTAAACTGAGACATTTTAACAATTTCCTGAAAATTTTATCTCATTTTGTATGTGATTGCAGCAGCACATCTCAAAAAAGCAGGGATGTGGCTGGAAAAGTAAGTGGTATTAATAAAAAACAGCTGGAGGAGCATTTTAACACTAATTAGGTTAATTATCAACAGGCCAGTCACATGACTAGGTATAAAAGGAGCATTTTAGAGAGGCAGAGATTCATTAATCTGGGAAAAACTGAGTCTAACATTTGTGGAGCAAATTCAGAAAAATGTCTTCAATCTAAAATAGTGAAGACGTTGGATCTCCCTCCACCTACAGTCCATAATATCATCAACAGATTCAGAGAATCTGGAGAAATCTCTGAGAGCAAGGGACAAGGCTGAAGGGGCCCTCAGGGGCCACTGCATTAAAATTGGCATGATTCTGTACTGACATCACTGCATGGGCTCAGGAACATTCCAGAAATCATCGTCTGTCAACACAGTTGGCCGTGCCATCCACCAATGAGCTGGATCCACCAAGCTGGATCATGGAGAGAAGAAGCCATATGTGAACAGGATCCAGAAACTCCGCCGTCTTCTCTGGACCAAAGCTCATTTAACATGGACTGAGGAAACATGGAAAACTGTTCTGTGGTCAGAGGAAACCACAGACGCCGTGTCCTGTGGACTAAAGAGGATTTGGAGCATCCAGCTTGTTCTCCTGGCTCAGGTCTAAAGCCTGCATCTCTGATGGTATGGGGTTGCATTAGTGCCTATGGCGTGGGCAGCTCTAACATCTGGAGAGGAACTATCAATGCTAAAAAGTAGAGAGAGCTTTTAGAGCAACATATGCTCCCATCCTGACAACGTCTCTGTCAGCAAGACCACGCTAAACCACAGACCACATCCATCACAACAGCATGGCTTCACAGGAGAAGGATACAGGGGAGACAGTGTAGATTTTCTTGAAAATCATATTCACCATAACGGCCCTGATGGAGGTACGATCGTAGGCATGGACAGAGGGATTCCAGAAACATCTATTTGGCTATCTGCGCTGTGGCATAAACAACAAAACAAAAAGCAGAAAGAGTGAATGCTACACATTTCAGTCACAAATGTTAGGAATATCTGACACACTCATTATGATGATGATTCTGCAGCTTTTGGGGGACAGCATGTTGTATTTGTATTTGAAGGTTCAACAACAGCTGAGCAGTCATGACTGTAAAACCTTTGTTAGGAGAAAACAGCTGATAAAAAGCTGAGCCAGACAATCAGACTAAACGTTCAGGACTTTGGGAGCAGCTCAATAAAAGAGCACTTTACTGTTCTTACAGTTTTTCCTGAACGCTCCAGCAGAAGCTATAAGGTCAACACCAAACCTACATGAAAACAGATTCTCTCATTCACATGCAGAGAGGATTTCTCTGTTTCTGTGTTTAGTCTGATTTAAAGCAGAGCAGTAAATCAGGGCGGAGGTCGGAGTCATACCCCACTGTAACTCAGACATGGAGCCTGAATAGTCATCCATCGGATAAAAGTTTCTTGAAGTTTTCACCAGCACAGCAGACCCATACAAAAGAGGGTACTTTTATATTTCCATTTTAAAGTTGAACATTTACTTTGAGCTCCAAATCAGATACTGTACTGGCAGAAACAGGTTTTACTGCTGCTATGGGCAGGACAGGACGATCAGAAATATCACTCAAATAGTCCTGGGCTGTGCTTGCTGTGGATGAATGACATGAAAAGGACCACTAATGTTTGTAGGACACAAAGACAAACCAAAGCTAGCCGACATGATGAGCTGTAACTGACAGGATGAGAAATGGACTTTCTGTTAAAGCAGACGTGAAAAATGGGCAAATACCCACACATTTCGTGATTCAGTAGTTATAATTCGATTGTATTAAACGGCACACAAAAGAGAAATGTGCCACTCTTTAGAAACATCCACAGAAATATCAGAGTTTCAGTGTTTTTACAGCTTCTCAGTTCAAGAGTTCATCTATGCTGGAATACTGAGAGCTGACGGCCATAGGCAAACGTTCATTTTATAAGTAGTTCAGATTTAAAAAAAAAAAAAAAAAGTCAGATTTGTGATAAAACCACAGTTAGTGAGTGAGCTCGAGTAATAAATCCAATAAACATACCTGTGACCACGATGCCTTGTGCAGGGACAGACTGACCGTATTTTCAACGCTCCACGTTAATTTCATGATAAACCAATATTTATGAACTCACAGCACTGTGCTCTCTACAAAAAAAAAAAAAAAAAACTAGCCCACTACAACATCGGTGTAAATCTGAATTTGCTAGAAGGTCCTCCCTCCTACTCTCTTAAAGGGATATTTCAGTATTTATGAAGTTGAATGAAAGAGCTACGTAGCAGTGATTGTAGCATTAGCCTCTGGTGATTATAGTTAGCATTGTTCCTTTAAGAAAGGTTGTAACGGTGTGGGTACCAGATCTGTCCGGGGGCCTGAGCCTTCATCCTGCACTGTCACAAACATTGTTGACTACGGCAACTCCGTGTGGACAAACCACAATGCAGCTGAGTTGAATGATGGATAAATATTTGAATCCGGGGGCGCAGGTGGCCGAGTGGTTAAGGCGCGCCCCGTATACGCCGACAGCCTGAGGCCCTTTACATGTCTCTCCCCTGCTCTCATCCCTGTTTCCGATTCTATCCACTATCCTCCTCTATCAAAATAACGGCGCAAAAATGCCCAAAATAAACCTTCCAAAAAATAAAAAAAAAATCTGAATCATTCATTTCAAGACAGATGTTCATGATTTTTACTGAGTGACTGTTTTTCAGATTTTTTCTAAAGTGCTTATTACTTTTTATTGTAAATTGTGTTTTTTTTCATGAAAGTTCCTTCTTTTGTAGGTAAAACTAATATTTTAACTATTAAATAGTGGAAAGATATTTATGATGAAAAATATATAGGTATAAAGTAGTAAAAAAACATTTTAATGTGTTTTTTTTTTTTTTTTTGCTTTTCAAAAATGAATGATTTGTTTCTCTCACACTTGTTAAACTATTGTTTAAGAGATCAATCACAGATCCTTCTGATGAACAGCAAAAGCAAACAGCGAGTCATGGCCTTTCAGACAGTAAATGTTGCAGAATGAAAATATTTTATTCAAAATTTTGTTTCTCACGCCCTCAGCATAAACATACAGAGGGTTTCAGAGTAATTCGGAGGTCATCATAGCCAATCACAACGTCATCAGCAGGCGCAGGCCCCGGACAGATCTGGTACCTACATCGGCGTGGAAGGTAGGCTGCACAGCCTAACAGATGGGTACAGTTTCTCTGTGGAGTTTAGTGAGTTTTAGGTTTAAAAAAGGGCCACAAAAGATGTAAGCTTAAAGGGATACTTCAAACATTTTGGCAAATTCGTCCATTGCCATAATTCCTATAGTCTCAGTAATAGGTTCGTTACCCTCAGTTGTCGGTGCAAGCTGTTTTTAGATCGGCCGCTGCCGAGTTCGGACCTGCTGTGCCAACTCAATGTAAGCAGACGGTATTCCAGCTTTCCCTCATCAAACTCATCAAATACACAATCCAGCAACTCCAAAACGCTCTCGTGGACAAGTTGTGACCTGCACATTCACCACGCTATGAAATAATAACATATAATTCTGTAACATTACAACACATGAAGCAAATACTGGGAACTATTTCTTGAGTAAACCACTGGGCGGAGTGACACAGTGCAGCAGCCATGTCTGGAGTGTAGTTCCAGCTTTGCATTTAGCTTTAAAACATCTCTGTCTCATAATGTTTCACAGTTATTTCATAGCATGGTGAATGTACAGGTCACAACTTGTCCACAAGAGCGTTTTGGAGTTGTTGGATTGTGTATTTGATGAGTTTGATGAGGGAAAACCGGAATACCGTCTGTTTACATTGAGTTGGCACCGACAACTGAAGGTAATGAACCTATTACTAAGACTATAGGATTATGGCAATGGATGAATTTGCCAAAATGTTGAAGTATCCCTTTAATCCAGAAGGACCCACCATAACACAAGAGTCACATGACCTTTACCTATCCTGTAAGAGACCTTGTATAGATTTTTTCTTGACTTAGAGTGTACTCACATTAGTCCATCTGTACCGTGCCTGGGCCTGTTTCAGCCTAAAGTCTGGTATGTTTGGCCAGTGTGAGTGCAATTGTTCCATGCTTCGGCGCGGCACGCTTCACGGCCCCAGCACGGTGGGCCTAGGCAAGGCACGGATGCAAATGAGGGAGCACAAGCGCGGGAATGTGACGTAGCGTGAAGTTAATAACAAGAGGACCCGCCTCAGAGAGCCCACCAAGCAGCAGCTGCATGCTAGAGAAAGCAGGATCCCAGTCCAGTCCACATTTATGATAACCTTGCAAAGCAGATTGATACGTCCGTTTCCTTGTTTTTCACTGGCGAATCCATCTTGCAAAGCTCCCATCTGAACCATTTGGGCCCGGTTAGAGAGTGACAGGACCAATCAGCGACGAGGGGCAGTACTTTCAGGCGCAGCACAGTCGAGACGTTAACAATGGATGCTGCTAAAGCGCCAGTTCTATCAGAACTTGATGACATTTCTTCGTTAAAAGAAGAACAAAGAACAGCAGTGAGTTGTTTTCTTTTCAAAAAAGACAAAAGCCGAGTACTTACATGTCTGTAGTTGCCATGTTTCCCGTTATTCATCAGTAGCTGCGCATGCACAGCTTGATAGTGGCTTCGTCACGTGTTGTGTTGCTCTGATTGGCCCGTAGAGATGTGACAGACAGAAGTTTACAGTTTACCCAATCATACTCTGAGTTTTATTCAAATCCTCTGCCTTTTCCCAAACGTTTCCTATTGAAGCTTTCCCAGATGGATGTGTGAAAAAAATCCATCTGGCGTGTCAGGTTACATTTCTGACCAGTTTCTGGCAAAGTCAGACTTTAATGACTGTGAGAGAATTTTTGGTTTGTAAACCAAAACCACAATGCATTGCGCTCCTACCCGAGCCGAATTTGACAGGCTGAAGCTGATGTCACTTTAGCTCTAAACTCTTTAAATATATCACTTTATCGTGATTTTTTAAAAATATCTGGCAAGAAAGTGGCCGTTTAGATCCCGAGTGTGTTGTTTGTTCGTCCAAATACCAATCGTTTAAAATTTTGTTCGAACGAATTTGGCGAAATTTAAGCTAGCCATAGTGAGCAACGCTCTTCCGGTTATTTTCACAAAATAAAACACCCCTTTCCCTTTCTCATACATAAACCCCATAATGATAAATCAGTGCTTTTACTTTGAAAAACAAAGAAGCGATCCTACCTGCAATATATCTTGCTTGACTGCCGTTTGGACTGATCTCGTCCCGTTGACGGAATTTGACCAGTCATGATGCCTTACCGGCGGAGAGTCTTGTCGGTTATGAGACGAAGATCGGCCCGCCGTCTTCAGTACATCATGGTCGCTATCGACTTGGGCTTGTTGTCAGATGTAAGTTACTTGTATTTATTTTATTTTTTAATCAATGTAAATCCAATGAGAAATCGCTAATATAACATGCCTCCTAGCATAAAAATTGGCAGTAAAATTATATCTAAGAAAATAAAATTAAAAAAAATAATTTTTTTTCCTGTCCTGTTCGCGGCAAGGAAGTGACGATCGGTCACGTTGCGTTGCATCTTGGGTAATTTGGGTATGCGTAGTAAGCTCATGATGAATACTCAACATTTCTGGCGAATGCAGTATGCATCCGGGAACTTCTCGCATACTCAAAAATCGCATACTGCCAGTGTAGACACACTGCATACTCAAATAGTTAGTATGAGTAGTAGGTAAGTATGCGGTTTCGAACACAGCCCATGAGTTTCTCTCCTTTTATGCCCATAGCAGCCAATGACACAGAGGGATTCTTTGCAGCATGAGATGGAGCATTGTCATGCTTGAAGAAAATTTTGCTACAGAAGGCACGGTTCTCTTTTTGTACCATGGAAGAAAGTGGTCAGTCAGAAACTCTGTATACTTTGCTGAGGTCATTTTCACACCTTCAGGGACCCTAAAGGGGCCTATCAGCTCTCTCCTCATGATTCCGGCCCAAACATGACTCCGCCCCCTCCTTGTTGACGTCCCGGCCTCATCCCGGGACCATCCACCAACCATCCACTACTCCTCCATCTGGACCATCCAGGGTTGCACAGCACTCATCAGTCAACAAGACTGTTTGAAAATGAGTCTTCATGTATTTCTGGGCCCACTGTAACCGTTACTGCTTGTGAGCATTGGTTAGGGGGGGCTGAATAGTAGGTTTATGCACGACTGCAAGCCTCTGGAGGATCCTACACCTTGAGGTTGGTGGAACTCCAGAGGCACCAGCAGCTTCAAATACCTGTTTGCTGCTTTTTAATGGCATTTTAGCAGCTGCTCTCTTAATCTGATGAATTTGTCCATCAGAAACCTTCCTCATTATGTCTCTATCTGCACAAACCCGTCTGTGCTCTGAATCAGCCACAAATTTCTTCACAGTACGATGATCATGCTTAATTTTTCCTGAAATATCGAATGTTTTCATTCCTTGTCCAAGGCATTACACTATTTGACACTTTTCAGCAGCAGAGATCCTTTTTCTTTCCCATATTGCTGAAACCTGTGGCCTGCTTAATAATGTGGAACATGTGGAAAAGTGCATTTTGAGGTTTTTATTAAAAAAAAAAAAGTTATCATTATTAAGTTTGTTCAAAAACATTTGAATTATACTCTAACTGTTGATGACTTGAAAAATATTATGACTGTCATTCACATTGATATTCAGAAAATCAGAGAAAAACATCGTTTGCATAATAATGTGGAACGCGGTGTACATCTGTCCTTGTTTGTCCTGAAAACGGACATGCAGAAAGGTGCTAATAAAATAATCATTTTTCAACATTTTTTTTTTACTTTCACTGCTGCAAATGTCTTCAACAACTTCAACCCTGACTACTAAAAAATAAATAAATAAAAATTCAACGTTACACGTTTTTTATGCCAGTTACTGTACACTATGTCACTGCTATTTTTTTTATGGTAAAAAACACAAAAACACCATAACTCCCATATAAAATGATCTAGGAAAAAAAACTTTTTTTCAATAGAGTCTGGGCCATGCCAATGATGAATAGTAAAATTTATTTTGATGCATTGAAATTTTTTCTGTAGTGCTGAATGCCATATTTTAGCTACATCCACCCTTGTTTGTCTGAAAACGGACATGCAGAAAGGTGTTAATAAAATACTAATTTTTCAACTTTTTATTAAAACTTTCACTAGTTCAGATCTCTTCAACAACTTCAACCCTGACTACTGAAAAAAAAAAAAAAATCAATGTTACACCCTTTTTATAATACTTAATGTCCACTATGCCTATTACTTGGATTCAGTGAGATAGCGTCTATGCTAAACAGAGGAGTCCATCCGTGCGTAAAACACGCCAGTTTTACCATCCTTTTCTCGAGCCTCCTCCTTCACCAAAGCTCATTCAATTGAATGCATTTGTTCATGTTAGGTTTATTTTATGTGCAGGCATAAAGAATCAGAGGATATATGTAGGATATGATCCACGAACACGCGCATTTCCATCTCTAACCAAAATGTGACTACAGATATTCCAATTACTCACAGATATAAATGTACTGCATCTTTGAGATATGATATATTCTTACTTATTGATCGAAAAGACCCGTGTTATCCTCATGCTTGTAAATCCACTAACTATGAAGTGAGGGCAAAGTTGAAATTGTCCAAATGTCCCTCTTTTTTAGTCCCAGGCTGCAGAATCCACAGGTAATATATCCTAAAGTAAACATTTCACTTACGGCATGTCCGCTTGTAAACATACACGCAGATTTACACCCGTCACACACAAACTTTTCCTTACACATCTAGCCCACTCAGACATCCATATCTAGTGGCATAAATCGGTTCATTTAATTCTGGTTATGTTTAGCGGGTGAAATAGCGCTCCAAACAGTCTGAGCGCATGGAAGGAAAACAATGTCTGCGCTGCTGAAAGGGTTAAAATGGTGCGCTGCACTATCCGCTGGATCACTGTTTAACGGTGAAATTTAGATCCCTGGTGATCGACTGACTGCAGAAAAATGGGTGCTATAAGTTGTTTTGGTGCCCTAGACAACCAGTCAAAAAACATGTTTTTAATAGAAGTCTATGTGTCCAATTTCAGACAAACAAGGCTGGATGTAGCTACTTCGTGTCATGGCCGTTCTATGGGTGACACGGTTTTCTTTTTTTTTTTTTTTTGATATGAAGAAAAATAATAACTTTGGCCAAATTTGATGCCTCAATCTATAAAAATGTGACTATTAACTAAAAAAAAAAAAAAAAAAACGATGATAGAAATGATGAATGTCCTCAAAATGGACATAGTAGGGACCGAGGGTTAAAGAGGGGGTATTATACTTTTCCAATTTTTAAAACATAAATATAAAGTCACAATTTTGGGTGTCCATACTCCACGTATGCAAATTTTCAAACCGCAAGATAAACGTATGTGGCAGAAATCTTGGAATCAGAGTGTAAACTGATGAAAACCGCTCGTTGAAAATCTCTCCGAGATTCTCCCGAGACAAGATTTCAATGGGGCGAACTGATGAGGTCATTGCGATATTTTCTCCTGACTGGTTCGTGGTTCGTCCGTGCTGCCGGCAAAGTGGAACAGACCGCCCCCACAAGGTGTCTTAGCCATTTAGCAATTGAAACACAGTAATTAAACACTTACCAAGCAGATATGTCCTGCTCTATCCTTCGCTGCTGCTGGTTTTCTTCCCCCTCTCTCTCCAAACTATCAGGATCAGACTCCGGGTCTAGCATGTACGGACGTATATCAAAATTCGCCATATTTTGATAATAATAATAATAATAATAATAATAATCTTTATTTATAGAGCACTTTTCAAAACAAAAGTTACAAAGTGCTTCACAAAAAAGAGAAATACAATGCAATAAAGGAAATACAATGCAAATAAAATACCAGTAGTCAGGCAGCAAAGTGGGCACAGGTAAAAAGATCTAGACATGTCAAACTCAGATAAAATCAGGTAATAATAATTTTACTCAGTCGGACCGGTTCATTCAAAGTTTACAAGTACTAGCATAACAACATTAGCCACATTGGAGGGGCGGGCACAAAACATTGAGTCCTGCTGCCAGCCAGCCTTCGGAAAATCAGCCAATCAGAGGAAAGCAGGTACGTGGAGCGGGGGGGTGGGGGGGTGTTAAAGAGACAGCAGTGAAAATGAAGCGTTTCAGACGGAGGTTAAAATAAGGGGTTTTCAGGACGCCAGTGTGAGAAACATGAGGAGTATTTTGAGCTGTAAACCATGTAAAGCTACTACGTGGGTATCAGAGAGATGGTGTAAAGCCTTGAAAAAGGCTTAATACCCCCACTTTAATGTAGCTTCCAGGTCAGGGGAAATAATTCTGGTGTCAGATCAGATATCGTATAAATCTGTAACTATTTTACAGCCTAAAAACAACACTTATGCATACTGAGTCATCAACGGTGGATGCTTCGGCACGTGGCGTATCCGTGCCCAGGCCTGGATGCGTTGAGCAGTGTGAGTGCGGGCCAAAGGGGGGACAGGGGAGGGGTCAGATGGGCTCCAGCACGGTTAGAATACGGCACGGTTCGGATGGCCTAGTGTGAGTACACCCTTAAACTAATAAAGTCCCTGACTGAAACACACTGAACAGTCTGATGGGGTCCTGTGAGTTAGTTAGTCGTTTATTGTCATTGCGTTGTAAAAACGCAATGAAATTATGTTTGGCAGTCTTCTCTGTAGTAGTAAACACAGTTTTCCCATTCTTTCTCTCAGAGGTGTCCTAGACCATCCATCTTCTTTGTTTTCACAGGTTTCAACATATGTTGTCAACTTAATTGTGAAAAAACACTACATATCCAATTATTTTGTGTATATTTGTGTATATCAATACCATGTGATTGGTTGAATAATTAAAAGTGGAAACAATGAAATAGGTGTCAAAAAGTGTTATAACTTGTGAAAGCAGCGGTGAAAAGGGTTCAAAAGAGGCAACAATGGGATTAAAAAGTCAAAAAAAATTATAGAAAAGCAATAAAAAAAAGTGAAGAAAATTGTGAAAAGTGGTTAAAAGTGACAAAAATGGGTTGAAGAGGCAAAAACAGGCAAAAAAAAAAAAAAAAAGCCAGATAAACTTGTAAAAACTTGTAAATAAACGGGCAAAAATGAGTTCAAAGTGGGAAAAAAATGGTTAAAAGTAAAATACAGTTGCAGATTTGCTTTTACAGGCAAAAATGGGTAAAAGTGGCAAAAATGGTTACAGAAATGCAAAAAGGGTGCCAAAATGGGTGGAAAATGGTGAAAAGCTGCTAAAAAGTGGTAAAAAGGGTATAAAGTGGAAAAAGTTGCAACAATTGGCTGGATGAAGTAGGAAAACAGGGTTCAAAAGTGAATTAAAAGTGGAAAAATTGAGCATAGAGTGTGAAAAGTGGCATAAATGAACAGAAACAGTGGTGAAAAGTGGTTAAAAAGCCCTGATTTTGTTTATCCAGCAGACATGCACTGATGTCATCATTAAATCATGACTGTGGAGGGCCCATTCACTGGGTTTTTGTGTTGATAAAACACCCTGAAAATAATTTTTGTTGTTAAATCTAATTGATTTTGACTTATGCTGTATAAATACAAATGAAAAAATAAAATTATACCACTTTTCAATCAAGACTGCAAAGTAAATGTATTTTCCAACAATAGATGATTTTAAAAGACTGACTCATTTAAAATGGAAAAAATATACATATTTATATTTTTACATATTTTTGGAAGCAGACATTTTTTTTGTCCTTAGACACAAATACGTAGGATATCAAAGGAACTCTTAAGGGTTATTTATTTTTCAGGTTTCTCATTAAAACCTGATATATTCCCCTTGAAGTTTCATTTGAACAACGATATCTTTTTACTTTGCAGATAATCATTTAACCTTGAACGCATCATAGAATAAGATGCGGCCTCCTTAAGTCAGCTGACTGAGTTTTATCCTGCTGATTCTAGCACTGGGTTCATATCTGCTGTAAATTTTTCTTTATATCCTGGCTGCTTTGAGCCTGAGTCTTAGTTTTCCACGTTGTTATTAACATCTCCACCACCTTCAGGTTACACTACTTTACTCTGCAGGTCCATAAGGGGGGATAAAGGGGAGAGCTTTCTGGGGCCCATGGAGGTCAGCAAAATCATGGTGCATCGTAAACTTGAGATGTGATAACCTTTGTTTTACCTGATTAACAATCACTCTTATCAAAGCAACAAATACACCTATATTTATTTATTTATGCGGTAGTTACAGGTATGACTCAGCACAATAGAATATAGTTGAAAAGTTTATTTCAGTTGGTAAGTTCACAAAGTGAGACTCATTCACAGTTACAATCAGAACCATTCTAACCTGATATTGTGAAACTTTAGACTTCCTGCTGTTTGCAGTGAACAAATCAAACAAAAGGAACTGAAATAGCTTAACACAGCTAGTGCTTCAAGCAGTTTCCCCAAATCCAACTGAAAATGCCACTCGACCCCTTCATGGCAGCATCTTTAGTCCTTAGTAGAGGACTCTAGCTTCTATGACTTTAGCTTCTTCTTCCAATCCCACCAGAGATTTTCTCTGGGGTTCTAGTCAGGCGACTGTGATGGCCGTTGTAGAATCTTCCAGGACTTCTTCTTCAACCAAGCCTCAGTGGAATCTGAGGTCTGCTTGGGATCATGGAAGGTCCAATGACGCCCAAGCCTCTAAGCAGCCTCAGAGCATCGCCGGTCCTGGGGCCGAATCATTTTGAGACTGGAGAAGTCACTGTAAATGTTCACATTAATCCTGACTGGAAATGCAGGCTGAATAATATTGATGTTTACCGTACAATGATTCTGAATATATCATTAACATCTTAATGATCAATAAAGTTGGATGATGGCTTTTTTTTTTTTTTTTTTTTTTCCCCAACGCCGCCTTCACTAAAGGGTCACAAAGTCACTTTTTAAAGATGATACAAAAACTCATGAGATAGTAAGAGCATTTTGTTTTGTTTTATTCTATTTCATTTTACATGAAACGGTTAGGGACACAGATGAGGGAAAGATAATGCTCAGCACTTCAAGATTTAAGTCGAAATATTGAGAAATTGAAATTGGCATTTTTTTAGAGATAGTCTACATTCCTTGTTATTGTTTTAAATCCTCATACACTAACAGGAGGACATAACAGCGCTCTTCTCTCTCTTCCTCCTCTCCGTCTGATCACCTGTAGAGACGCACAGGTGACAGACTCCACCTCCATACGTGATGGGAGACCGAAGAGAGATCGATCACTGATTTATTGATCATGGATCTTTGCTGCAAATTATAAAATGTTAAAAAGGAGAAAAAGTCTTTATTCTCTAAGTTTGACTTTGTTCTCAGCATTTCTTCTTTCAATCTCGTCATTCCGGTTTAATCTCAAAGTGCCCAGTCTCTTTACCTTCACCCTTGTCTCCATAATGTTATTAGATCAGAATAGGGGGCATTTTAGAGTGGCCAATTCACCTGCAGCAGCATGTTTTTGGACTGTGGGAGGAAACCGGAGCGTCCCGGGGAAAACCCACGCAGTCACGGGGAGGACATGCAAACTCCACACAGACAGGAAATGTTCCCGCTGTGAGGCCGCGGTGCTAACCACCAGGCTGCCGTGCTGCCCTCTGAAACTCTGTGAGGATCTCTTTAGCAGTTATCTCCAGTGTTGGGTAAAATGCAGGTGTGTCTATTAAATACTGAGAATAAAACCCCGAGGTCCCGCCGCAGATTATTTAGGAGGTTGCTCCACTTTAAAGCTGATCATTTTCAGAGGCCTTAGCAGAAACACAAGCAAACTGTATCAAACAATCTGACTGGTTAAAAAGGGAAGCCACTTGGGCCATCTTCAGGCACACTCGCTTGATCCAGGATAAAGTCAAACAGCTCTGAGCATATCTAATAAAAGTCCATAGAAGTCAAAGAAAGGCAGACTGCTTTGGACCGGTCAGGGTTTTCATCAGGGCATGGTGGCAAACCCTAATGAAGACCCAGTGTAGGTCCAAACCGGTCTGCGGGTTTCTTTGATTCTTATTTGATATGCCCTGAGCTCATAAACGTCTCTCCTGATCTGATTAGTTGACTTAGGCCGGCCACACACTGGACGATTTTTTAATCTGAAATTATTTTTAAAACCGTGGGAGACCACAGACTTCAGAACAATTTCCAAAGATTTTTTTCATCTTCAATCCTCTGAACGCACACACTAGACCACTCAGCCAGACTGTCAGATCACTGAAGACCACACACCTGCCAACCTGCCTACGACCTCGAATGATTACCTGACTTCAGAAAAAACAAACATGGATGTCTGTCGATACCGTCATGCTGTCTCTCCACAACAGGCTGTCCTGGCGTGAGTTACAGGTGCAGCAACAATCAATATAAAATGGGGGAAAGACTCGGGATGAAATCCTGGCTGGGATTAAGGTACAGTTGTGTTTATGGTTGTGAGCGGTGAAGTACGTGTGATTCTTTTGGTGACGCTACCCGGTGTGCTCGCTCTCAATTGGTTGTTGTGGGTACTCCGTCAGTGGCACTGTGACCTAGAATCGTAAATATCAAGCATGTTTAATATTTACGATTCAGGGTCTGGAAGGCTACAACGTGACAAGACAGTAAATTAATCGTGTTGACACCACACACATGCAGACTACTCAGAGAAATAATCGTTTGCGACGAGGCTCCAGTCGATATACGCCCCGCAATCGTCGGGGGAGTCAAATCTTGGCTAAAATCGGGCTTAAATTCCTGTAGTGTGTGGCCGGCCTTAAGTGATCGTCAGTTTTCCCTCCACAGCACAGGAATTCTTTATTTGGAATTATGGGTATTTATGAATTATGTGTAATAGACTGAAGGATTTTCTCCCAACACTGGTGATGCTGCTGCAGAAACCCTCACAGAGCTTCAGCTCTTTCTGCCGTCCTAGAGAACGTCCACAGCCCGACAGAAGATCTTCTTCTTCATCCAGGAACAAAACCTCTGCCAGCGGCTCTTCTTCTTCTTCTTCTTCTCCTCGCCGTCTTCTGGTGGTAGGGGTGTCTTCTTGTCCTCAGTGTTCAAACTAAACACAAACACATTCAGAGTTTTATCTCGGTTACTTTTCTTCAAAGGAAAGAAGGAGCTCTCTGATCTAGGGCTGGGCAACATGGACCAAAAATCCATACCTCAGTGTTTTTAAGCTGAATGACAACAACATGATAAAAATCTGGATGGGATCTCTTGGACACATGGTTGCCACGGTAACAGAATTATAAACCCTGACATGATTCTGGTCAAATCAAGCCTAATGTTTTTAACCATCAAAAGTTCAGACAACTCCAACAGACAGTCTAACACAGTGATACTCAACCTGTAGCTCTTTTCTGTCTTAATGTGAAATATTATTCCCCAATAAAAAACCTTAAATAAGGGAAACTCTGACCTCAGAAATTATCCATTGCATGTCACTTTAATCCGTTTGTTTCCCACAGTTGTACATTCAGCCTTAAGTGTCAAACTTTTATCTTTTGTCTGTATATTTCCATTGCCCACATTTGCAATTATCTGCCAGTTTTATTCCATTTCTATTGCTTTCAGACCAGTTTTTGCCATTCTTCTTGACACTTTAATCCTGCTTTGTGATTTTTTTTTTGCATATTTAAGCTAACTTTGGTAATCAAATTCCACTTTTTTCCCCATTTAGCCACTCTTTGCTGATTTTTGTCTTTTTACAACCTTCTGCTGGTTTTTGCCCATTTTACCCACTTTTCACTCTTTCTTGCCATGTTTTTGACACTTTTCACCATTTTTGCCACTGTGATCCCTTTTATGACACGTCTCACCCATTTTTACCTTTTTTTTTTTTCTTTTTTTTTTTTACCATTCTTGCCACCTTTAACTAACTTTATTGCTACCCTAACCCCTGCTTGCCACTTTTCGCCACTTAGATTGTGGCTCTTGCAAATGTATTTTTCAACAACTTGGATCTTTAGTCTAGCAGGGTTGAGGAACACTAGCCTAACACATGGTCAACATTTTCTTACAAAGATTTTTTCCACCCTCTTAAATCACTGCTCTCTTTATCACAAGCTCTAAATTTATCAGAGCCACATCTATTGGAACATTCACTGTGAATTTGCAGTATATACGCTATTGAGAATCCATTTTACTCAACATTGAAACAAGTAATAAATTATGAATTCACAACCATTTAAATTTCTCTATAAATAAAATCCATGTAAGTCATGTATTCAGCTCAAAACATCAAGATATGAGTTTTGGTCCATAATGACTGAGACTGAAGTGCTTCTTCTATCATAGTAGCATTACACCTTTAGCTGACAGTATAAATCAGGAACTAGATTTACCAATGTTGTCTGAATTATCTCGTCTGAAAATACACTGATTTATCTGAAAAATGTGACGTATTTCCCAGCCCTACTCTGATCTTTAATAAGGGTGTGATGTGTAATAACAGAGATGTAAAAATGCTAAATTAGCCTTAGAAATGTGGTGATATCAAAGTAAAAGGCTGCATTAAAAGCTCAGACTATGGCCTTGTCCACACAGAGACGAAAACGTTATATTTCCGTTTTGTTTTGAAAAAGTTTTCCGTAAACACAGGATCGTTTCAGGAAATGTCCGCGTAAGCATGAAGCACTGAAAATGCTGTAGTATATATGCCAAGCCTGTAAGTGGCGCTGTAAAGCTACACAGAAATGCACCAAAAGAGGGAGGAAGATTCTCTCATTCTTCTGGTTGTTCTCCATGTTGGATTTAAGAACATCTGGTGAATGTTGTTTGTCATAGCATCAGATTTTGCTGTAAAAGCCATAATAAGCTAAATAGCTTCTGTAGCATGAACACAACCATGTAAACGCCATTGCTGTTTTGGTTCGACGTGTGCATGTGTGACGGATTTGTTCACTCTAGGGCTCGGTTTCAAACAGTAGCGTTTACCTCCCAAAACGCTGTTTCTGTGTGAAAGAAAAGCCGATACGACAAAAAAAATTTTGCGTATACTCCTGAATTCGTCTCTGTGTGGACGGGGTCTGAAGTGCAGAATGCATGTAGACAGAACGGTTTCTACTTACCTTCCCTCTCTCTCCTCTTCTTTTTGCTTTAGCCCCTCCCCTTCTGTAAGCCTCAGCCTATCTTCCTTCTTCAGTGGCGGCCTGTCTTTTTGCACCTTTGAGTCTTCATCCTCTAGTTCCTGCGTGTTTTCAGGTGTTGCAGGTTGAACAGCGATAACTTTTGTTCTAAGGACTGGATTAGGTTGCTGGAACTGTTTCTTGGGGCCGTCTCTGCTGGTGAAAGATCTTCGTTTGTGTTTGTTGGTTGGCCGTACTGGGACTTCCTTTCTCAGTGGCGGCCTGTCTTTTTGCAGCTCTGAGTCTTTGTCGTCTAGTTCCTGTGTGTTTTCAGGTGTTGCAGGTCGAACCGCGATAACTTTTGTTCTAATGATGGGACTAGGATGCTGGAACTGTTTCTTGCTGGTGGAAGATCTTTGTTTGTGTTTGTTTATTGGCTGTACTGAGACTTCCTTTCTCAGTGGCGGCCTGTCTTCGTCTCCACCTTCCAGTTGGCATGTGTTTTCAGCTCTTGCAGGTTGGACCATGATCACACCTGATGGCGGGACTGGAGGAGATTTTTTAGTGTCTTCCTGCTTCTTTTTCTTTCCGTGTATTTCTACACTTTGTGCTGCTAGAGGACGGACGTTGATTTCTGTTGACTGAGGGATTGTGGGAGCTTGACGGTGGTGACTGATGGACTGATGGATCTTAGTGCTGTATGTCTTATTCCTGTTGATTTCAAACATTCACAGTCAGTATGTAGTTTGGCTTTTCTAAGAGTGTGTTTAAATCAGAAGTTTTAACTCTGTAGTCATGTTACTTTGACCACATGATCATTTATGACCCCTCCCTCTCATCTCTGATGGACCTGGCTCAGAAAACCTCTGCTAAGGGTTATAGTACTACCCCACTGACCACCCAGGACAGGTTTTTTGCAATTGTTATTGATTTTTATAAATGTCAGAAACAGTTAAAAAAAACGTTTGCATTTTGATGGTACTTCTCTATGCAGAAATCCCCCAAATTCAGAATCCGGACCCTGCTGTTATTAAGTTTGACATCCCTGGTTTAAGATGTGCTCCTAAAACTCCCTTTAAGTACACTGTATCATCAAATACTGTAGAATCCAGCATATAAGGAGCACGTTCAATACCATTTTCACCTAAGAAGTTTATAAACTGAGGCAACTGATATTCCGGATGTTACAGTACTGTGTGAGCAAGGCGGTGTAAGACAAACAGATGGACACTTACAGGATGCACTGGGAGGTCTGGGTGATGAAGGGATGCTGGAGGACCTCCTGAGGAGTGATCCTCTGGCTCTCACACATCGTCAGCATGGCCGTCAAGAGTTGGATGCACTGCTGGTACTCTTCTGGATCATCGTTGCTCCCTGCCCTGAACTATAAATGAGACAGGAGGGTTAATAAAGCAATACTGTTAATAATATTAAGATTATCATCCTGAGACCCTGCATCCACATAGGAGGACGTTACATGGTAATCATTTCTACTAAGAGGATTCCTAAGATGACTGTGGAGAATGTCCATTCAAGTTTCAGTAGTTCACTTTTAAAAATGGGAGACTTTTCAGTATATATTTGTACGTTTGGGGGGAATTTGCTTTGAGAGTTTGGGGGTTTTTTGAAAAATTTAACTTTAGACTATTTGAAGAAATGTTGGGGTATTTATTTAAAAACTATATTGAAGAACAGTTTACAGAGATTGTAGGTAGTTTCTTAATTCCTGTTAAAAGACAAGGCTGAGCTTTTAAAGCAGTCAGATCCTACTGATCCCCAGTTAGGAAAGAAACTAAAATCATTCACGAGTTATTTCATGTAAAGGTAATAAAAACACAGATGAGGTGAATTTGCACAGCTTCAACAGCCCATTAGCATCGTTTGCTTATTTGAGAGAGTTTAAAAATCAAAATTTAAGTGAATTCTCAAGTGACGTAGTTCACTTTCGTCACTGGAGGATCCCCGAAGGACCAGACTGGAGGGGAAGGAGGTTCATTCGAACTTGGAAAAAGGAGGAGAGACTTGTGGAGTCTGTCTGTGGCCTGAGCTATACGACACAACGTGCCTGTTCTACCGGCAGAGGAATAAAACGCAGCTCACTTAGAGCAGGGGTTCTCAACCTTTTTAGCCTGCCGCCCCCAAAATAAAGGTGCCAGAGACCAGGGGCCCCAACTGTGCCTGACAGTGGCTGAACACAGCCATGCACATTCAAGAATAGTCATGTGGACACAAGGCCGCCCATTAGGGGGGAAAAATGGCCCAGCCAAACTGGGGGCCAGTAAAATCACGGTCCATTGTAAAGTTAAGCTGTGGTATTTTAGATTTAACCTGAATCATAACCACTCTTATCAAGGAAAGAAATAAATTTAATTCATTTTTGCAGAAGGTAGCCCTCTTAAAAATGTTAATCCTTTTGTTTAAAACAGAATTAAAATACTTATAGCTAAAATGGGTTAAAAATGCTGGGAAAGGTGGTGCCATTGGAGTTTAAAAGTAGCAGAAATGAGTTAGAAGTGCCAAAAATTGGATGAAAGTGGCAAAAAATAACTAAAAATGGCAAAAATTGGTTAAAGTGGCAAAAACTGGCATATTAAGTGGTAAAAGGGGATTAAAAAAGCGGCTGAAATGGCATTTAAGTGGCAAAAATGAGCATATTAAATTGTCAAATGTGGCACAAAAAGTGGTAAAGAGGGGTTAATAATGTGTCAGCAGAGCCAAAACTAGGCAGAGAGTGGCAAGATTTGGTTTAGAAGTGGCAAAAACAGGCAGAAGAAAGTGGTGGAAAGAGTTTAAAACAGACAAAAATGGGTTTGAAGTGGCAAAAATGTGTTGAAGTTAGCAAAATTGGTGGTAAAAAAGTGATGACAACGGGTTGATATCTGGCAAAATTGGTGTAATTAGCTGCCATGTTTGTTGACCGTTGACTGACTGTTGGAGAAGGAGGCCCCTCCTCTCGCTCCCGTACACATGTGAAAAAAGTAAACCCCCTATGATAGTGTGTTTAGATACGCATGAATTTGTAGTGGTGTGAACACAACATGAAACTGAGTGGAAGCGGCTTCACACGTACCTTTTTACAATATTCCAGATATGAAGGCAGAGGATCTCGATGGAAAGGGGCTTTCTTCTCGATTGTAGACTCCTTAGGTTGTTGAAAGAAGCAGATTTAGTGTGTTAATATGAATCTTAGCTGCTAGTTTCCACATTTCCTAAAATCTTTTTAATGTTATTTTAAGGTTGGAGTAGGAAGCTTGCTCAGTCATCAAATACGTTATTTTTAATTGTAAAAACTTAGAGTATAGAGTAGAATAAATACCTTTTTCTCCTTGATCTTCCAGCGTCCGGACGACGTCTTGGTGAAAAACTTGCCTGTGTATCGTCCTTTGTCCAGAAGCTCGTCCGGCGGCTGACCCAGCATGTCAACGAGCAAGTTCATCTGCAGATAAGACCCATGAACACGTCAGCAACAACATTTCTCTTCTGTTTACATGCTAATGCTAACAGCAACAACTATTACCAACATACGGTACACAGGAAGTTGAATCCCTCTGTCATCTGAGAGAAAACCTTCAAAATAAGCATTTAAACGTCTTTCTTTTATATTAATAATTTAATGACAGATCTCACCAACATCTGAGAACATTACTGAACAAATAACCTGGTGAACCTCTGGATGGTTCCCCGTTTCCAGTAAACTAGCCGTTATGTTTGCATCCTTCATTTATGTCTGAAGTGTTCGTAATGTTGAACAGAATTAAAGGTTCAAAGCTAACCCTTCCTTAGCAGCTGTGCTACATCTGTTAGCATGAATAAATGACTTACTGTTTCAGTTTCATCCGGTGTTTCAATCAGCAGCCGGCGGAAGAGCATAGTGAACAGGACGCAGCCCAGAGCCCACATGTCGATGGCCTCCGTGAAGGGAAGTCCTAAAAACACCTCTGGAGCCCTGATTGGTGCAGAAAAGCATCAGAGTCAGCGACACCGTCAGGACATAAGTTCATCAAAAGTCATCTTGCTAATGTTTGCAATCCACTCATTTTTGGTTGACAACAAAGTTGCACAATTAAAAACATTCTGAGATGTGAGTAAAGGCCTTTGCACACTGAGTCTGTTTTTTCATCTGAATCTTTCACACATAAAATACAAATCAATCTCAATGTTAATGGAAACACCTGAATTTCAAAAAACCTCTCAAATATCGCTAATAATTTGCTCTGGTGAGAAGGTTTTTCAGACGCCTCGATATAGAAATATATCACAAAAGTGCAATGGAAACACTTTTCCGCATTTACAGGTCTCAGGAGGTGACGTACAGTGTCACATGACCAGTCACTCTGAGACAACATGGCGCGGTACGTGTGGACAGAAGAGGAGAAGAGACTTTTCATACATCATACTCGTACCCTTATTCATAGCTTTCACCAAACATTTGAACTTTGCCTCTCAACTATCATCTATTGTCTTCGTCTTTTGTTCAAAATTGTCAAGACAACCGCTGTAGATGTGATTGTAACCGTACCAACACACAACAGGTTTTCAGCGTCCAGCTTCCTCGCAGCAGAAAATCGCGAAATGAGATTTTACGAGAATTACGGGGCTCGTGCCCAAAACGCTCGTCAATGGAAACACATTCAAAGCGACATTGTACTTTGTTGAAATTTTAGAAATATCGCTTTGTTTTTTTGATAAAACTGTAATGGAAACCCAGCTACTGCCACAGGCTCAGCCTCATTATTTTCATCACAGTACCAAACAATTTGGCACGTTCTACGAATATTCACAGCGAATACGAATAAAATACAACGGACTCTCTGTGCAAGGTTTGAGTGTGTGACGTTTGTTTTTTAAACGGATCAGAAAATAACTCAGTGCAAAAACCTTGAGTCGTAAAGTCATAACAAGATTTTAAAAAGAGTTATAATGATATAAAAATTCATGATCATAACATCTGAAGTCATAGCGCAGAATAAAAGTCTAATTCATAAGATTTAAGGTTGTAACAAGGATAAAAAAAAGTCTAAATTATGGTTAAAAAAAAAAGGTCCCCAAGATATAAAGTAATACTGAATAAATATGATTTGAAAAAAAAAAAAAAATCAAAATTAAGAATAAAAGCCCAATGAGATTTAAGGTTATAACTATGAGATAAAGTCTGAATAAAGATAAATTGTGATAATTATGATATAAAAAGCCCAATAAATGGAATTTGAGGTCATAAACATGAGGACAAATCAACTATATGAGAAGAAAGTCCAAACTTTGAGATAGTTATGAGTAAAATTTCAATATTATAAAAAAATTTAATATATTCCCCTTTTTTTAATCATATTTATGAAGTACAATCTCTTATTTCTGACTTTTTGTCTTATAATGTTGATGTAAGACTTTTAAAGAGTTAAAATAATTTTTTTAATTATTACATTTTTCTTTTTAAAAAGGTCTTTCATCCTAAAATTTAGAGGAAATGTCGGCCTCTGCCTCCTGTATTTAGATGAAACAAACATGGATTTCCCTCCTAAAGTGTGCCGGCTGATTATCAGAATCTTACCTGTAACAAACTGCCTGCGCCATCATCCCCGGCCGAACTGAAGAGCTTCTCATGGCCAGTCCAAAGTCAATCAGTTTGGCCCTCAAGGGTTGCGTCTGGTCCACGAACATGATGTTATCCAGTTTAATATCAGTGTGGATCACCTTGCTGCTCCTCAATGCTTTCAAAGCTACGGCCATCTAAAAGCACAACACACTCAGAGTTAGTCCCCTCTGTCTACACCAGGGGTGTCCAAACTATGGCCCAGGGCACTAATGTGGCCTGTGGTCCATATTTTAATAGTCTGTAGAAAATTATAGAAATAAAATGAAATATGGCCGACAGTAGACCGTGATCTGGACCGTTTCAACACTTCGTAGTGCTTGAGACTTTTGGGGAATTTTTTAGCAATATTCCAGCCTCTAAGCCAATTTTTCCCCCAAAGTCCTAACATCTTTCGCATTTTTTTACAACTTCCTTTTTTAAACACCTTTATCAGATCATGATTCTTTTTACCAACTAATTTTCCAAAATGAAAACTTTCCTTACCACTTGTTTTGCAATTTTTGGACATTTTCTGACTAAATGTAACTTCCTTCCAATATAAAAGCCTTCTTGGGTGTTTTTCCATGTTTTTTCAGACATTTTTCGCAAAATTTTTTTCAACTGTGTGAATTTATGACACTTGCCTAACCCCCCAAAACTAGCCAAGTTTTCATGAATCCAAGTTTTCCTCAACCTTTTTTTTTAAACATTACAAACTTTCCACCAAAAACTTTTTTTCCTTTTCCCCCTTCGTGACGACTCTGTGATTTAATGCCCCAAAATTATAAAATCTTCTGCAACGTTTTTTTGGTTCTTTTCAGCGAGGCTTGGTGCGGCTGTTATTTTTCATCAGGTAAATTTCATTCTAAGTGCATCTTTAACTAACAGTATATCAGGCTGGGTCCTCTAACTAAAGGTGAGCTATATGAAAGTGGCCCAGTCGGCCCTCGCTGAAAATGTCTGGACACCCCCTGATCTACATGTTGGTGTACATACCTGTGAGATGACGGCTCTGATGTCGCTCAGGGGCATACGTTTACAACGGTCCTTTATGATGTGTTCCTGCAGGCTGAGATCCAGGTTTTCAAAGACCAGCGCTGTGCCATGACTCGTCTGGTAACTTCCATGGCACGCAATGATGTTATGCTGGTCCAGTCCTTCCGCCATTAACTTTTCAAGAATGGCCAGCTGGAGACAAACGACAAGTTGTTAAATGAGACTAAGCCATAAGGAGCAGGGCTTGATGTTAACTTTTTTTGCTACTTGTTTTGAAAAGTTACTAGCCACTAAGAATTTTTACTAGCCACAGTTTTGTTGTTGGGAAACTATGTGTATGTGCCAAATTGGGTATGTCTGGAATGAGATGAAACACATGCTCCGTTTCCCTCTTTCATGCATATTAAGTTAATACTAATATTGAAACACTGTCTGTTCATTAACTTCATTCAAAAAATCAGACATGCAGCTGGTCAGAGTGACTAGTTTGAGTCAATCTGGTATCTGCCACATCTGAAATCCACCCATGTTTGGCTAGTTGGGGGGTGTAAATGTCAAGCTCTGATAAGGAGGCATATTTCATCTGTATCTGAGAGTTTCAGAAAATTACAAGCCAGGCAAAATTACACTGCTGTGCTAAAGGTTTCAATGAAAGGCTAACAAACAAGAAGACTAAATGATTGTTCATTCATCATACTAAAGAAATGTCTGGTGTTAAACTAAAACAAAACCAATGATTTTGTCTAATATTTGAGGGCAGTTATTCACTAACATATCTGGACCTGTTATCATGAATTCTGCCTAAATCTGTTCACTCTAGCTCTATCTTAACTCTCTTTTTGGATGTTAAACTTTAGCATGGATGATTGAATGATTCTTACCTCTGGTTTGGAGTAAAATGGCCTTGTTGGGATCTTTATGGCCACTTTACTTTTAGTGTCTTTGCAAAAACACCTCAGCACTTTCCCGTAGCTGCCTTCACCAACTACTTCCAGGAACTCGTAGTCGTCAGGGAGCTGGTGGGGGCTTTTGCCGTCTCCTGGTCCCTGAACTAATCTTTTCAGGTTAAATTTCCTGTTGGCGGCCATCTGAAAAGACAATAGGAGTAAATATCCACCTCTCTGTGAGCTCTGGCTGAATTAAGATGATAAAACTGTAATTTTCTTCAATCTTTTCTTAAAATAATAAATGCAGAGTCCTCTTAAGTTGGAAGCTGGTGCATTACTAAAACTAGACTAAAATGTTTTAAGTTTTCATCGACTAAACTAGACTAAAACTAAAATGAGTAGAAATGACTAAAATGGGACTACAACTAAAATTCATTTCTTTTAAAGACTAAAATTAAAAATAAAAATAACTGCTAAAATTAACAGTTTTAAAGTTTCAGGTAAAAAAGCTTTCTAAGCAAAGACCAGTTTCATTTTGCTCCCGCTGTGTTTCTATGAACTCATTCAATACGCTTCCCCATAAAAATAAACCACCTTGTAAAATCTTGTTCTAATTTTTTCCTAGTTCTCGTGTAATCCTGATTTCAGTTGTGGCCCAGGATCAGAAAAATAATCTGGTTTAATATTTCAACAACATGATTGCGTTTGATTACTGTTTTTTCCTTTAAATCAGCCTGTTTTTAAGGTTTAATCTGACAGCTGTGATTTTGTTAGATTATTTTTATCTGTGTTTGAACATTTACTCACCTGAAAAATCGTCGACTTTGATCCGTTTCTTCAGTAAACTCGCTGAGAAAACTCGACCGGTGTGTCTCATTAGACTACCTGCAGTGAAATAAGCTGACTGTGTGGTTCCAACTTCCGGAACTCCCCTTATTACAAGGGTTTGTGATGTAAGATCAAAGCCAAAATTCTACGTCACCATGGCAACACAATGTGGGGGTACAGTGCTATCAAACATGGAGTCTAACAGTTATGACCATAGATATCTATAGAACACTGTAGCAGCCCGCTATGCGATGTGCCTACGTGGCGGCCATCTTGGCGGGGGCGACGTTCTCATTAAAGGCAATGCATGTACATTGAAAATAAATCAAATTGCTCATTTCTCAACTGATTTTCATCTGGTTTGCTTTATTGTCAACGTCAAAACATGTGCTATTAATACAGAACACGTGACTTTAAAAGAAAAAACGGAAAAGGGCTTTCTACCAGTGTAGCCTACAATTTTAATTATTTTACTCTTTAAGTCCAGAGGTCTGGGAATCGTTTATGTTCAGCCATTAAATATTTATAAATGTATACACATAGACATAAAGTTGTACGTATAAAAATAGAAAGATAAAGATATACATATATAGAAAATATGTTTTTAGATCAAAAGATTTAATTGTAAAGGTAATCAAATAATCATTAATATTAATTTATTTGTCTCTCTCCCTCCTTATCTCTCTCTCTCACTCTCTATATATATGTTTATAGACTTAAATAACGTATATAACTATAGATATAACTATAACGTATATAACTACTACTAGTACTAGTAGTGGTAGTACAGCAACTACTACTGCTGATACTGGCACTGCTACTACAACTGGTAATACTATTACAAATGCTGGTACTACTTCTACGACTCCAAAGGCTATTTATACTACTACTGCTGCTTGTACAACTATACTACAGCTACTATTAATCGTCTGGTATTTAGCTGTCAAGCTGCTAGCTCGCGTTAGTGTTTTGCTAGTAGCCAGGTATTTACTGAGGCTCTAAACAAGATTTAATAATGAAAAAAGAGCCAAAAACTAATTTTACCTATGAAAGGTTATTTCCAGTTTCTTTGTTTCAACCGTACGGTGTAGTGTGAAACTGTATGCAGCACAATGTGCAGGCATCCTTGTTGTTTTAGTTTTCGTGCCATCTACAACCATGGAATGCCCCGACACTTTTGCCCCCACTAGCTTAGCCTCGCCGTAGGCACGCAGCTCAAAGGGGCGTGTCCTATCTACTCTTCTGTATATATCTATGGTTATGACCAAGTGGCAACCTCCGGTCCTGAAAAATGAAGCCAATGCGGAAGTGCAAAAAATTGCAATACCACAACTGTCCACATGAGACTGGCTACAGGAACACCAGAAGTCCCATCTGCACATGTTACTCAGCCAGTTTTTACACACGAAATAAACTGGTTTACAGTCTGGTTCAAAACCCCAAACGTGTCTCATTAGCTAGTGTCTTATTGTGCTCTCACTGTATGGGGGGTGAATTTTTTGTACCACAATCGTTTGGATTATATTTAGGATAAACCGCACTTCACGCTGATTGGCACGTCTCATTTGATTGACAGATAGCTTGACAGGCTGAAGCTCCGTTTCTGTCAACCAGTCTAGCCAGGTAAAGTTTATGTTTAGTCTAGCTAGACTAAACATAAACTTTACCTGGCTGTCACATGTTGGTAAATTAACCCTAAAGATATCTATTTTTGGAGATCAGTGCCATCCGTGATCAATGAAGTGCGTGCAGTCTCCTCTGTAGTAGCAAACACAGTTGTCCAAGTGGTGGTTAGAAATCTGCAGCCTCACGTCGCCCATCCTCCTGGCGAGGGAGTGGGTATCCGAGAGAAAGATGCTCAGTACGACAGGTTTGTGTGGGGCTGCTCTTAGCCTAGCCTGCAGCCTTCTGCCTCCTCGCACAATGCCGTCGCTGCCTCCTCCCCACCTGGCTAAAATCAATAATAATTTTACTGAGAACTGTGTCTTAATACACGACTGACTCAGGCTAAATAGCAAAGACTTTGTGTGTATTTTCACTGTAGTGATATATCCTTTAGTTATTTTAAGATACTTCTGAGGATTGTTAAGAGATACTGTTGAGGCAATAGTTGCGATAGTGTTGGGGGGCCTCATGTCAGAGTCTGCTTAGGGCCTCACTTTGGCCAGGGGTGGTCCTGGATCAAACTGTCCTTCAGCTAATATATCTCAGAATCACTGTGTCATGATACCATCACTATCATGGACAAAACTGTAGTGGGGAATACGCTAGAGTCCTGTTTGTTACGATTATTCTTGCTTAACTAAGTGCTGCAAAGTGTCCTCCTTTCCAAAGTTAATAAGGAAAGAACGTGCTGATGAGCAGCATCAGAGCCTGCTACCAGGTTTTTCAGCAATGCCAGGAATAAACTTTAACAGTCTTCACATCAGTAGATTCAGCGGCTACAGATGGCAGTGTCTGCATGCAGCTGAGAGCTCATCTGCGTGAGTGTATGCGCAGGCGCAGACAGGCAGGGAGAGAGGCTGCCCTGGTCACGAGTCCTGCATGGTGCTTTCTTTTGGATGTATAAAATGTTAAAAATCAAAAAACTACAGAAAGTTTGGCTTTCTTCGGCAAGTTGACAACGCCATGGTGGATGGTTGATGTCAGTGCGATCAATTTGTGTTACTTTCTAATGTGATTAGTTTATAGATATTTTTGGGTGATTCATTAATCAAAATTAATGTGTTATTTTGGCAGCACAGAAATGTATACAGACATATTAAATGTTGGAATTGCAGCATGGATGAGAGAATTTTAAAAAGACATAAAATGTATTTTAAAAATCTTCACACATAAATCAACACCATGTCTCCATTCATACAAAGTTATATTTACAGTCAAGTTTATTTCTGGAAGTACTGCAGACGATTTAAACTGAAGCAGACTACACAAAATTAAAACATATCATCCATTAAAAAACTAATAAATAATACCTCTAATAATAAACCAACCAACCCAACCTGAAACCTCTGATTTTGTGCATTTGAATATTTGAATTTTTAAATTTTAATGTGTAAATTTGTCTTTTTCATTCTGAATTGAATTGAAAAAAAAAAAGAAATAAACATGAAGCATTAGGTTATATGTACATTACATGAGAACACCAAAATACAAACATTCACAGAAACATGACCACATCCTTTTAAACATGCACATAATAATAATAATAATAAGTTTATTTATATAGCACCTTTCAAGAACAGCGAGGTCACAAAGTGCTTTACAAAAAGGTAAAAGAAACACAAGCAATTAATGCAAAGGTACAATAAGAGAATACACAGTACACAAAACAGATTAAGTAAAGGCCAGACCAAACAAGTAGGTCTTAAGTTGCTTTTTTAAAAGGATCAACTGTTTCTGCTGATCTTAAACTCAATGGAAGTGAGTTCCAAAGAGTTGGAGCAATGACCTTAAATGACAGTCACCTTTAGTTTTTAGTCTGGAGTGTGGAACAACCAGCAGACCACAAGAATCTTAAAATGTATTCTGAAGTGTATGGGAAGCCAGTGGAGAGAATACAGAATTGGTGTGATGTGTGACCTCTCTGAAGACTTGGTGAGTAGTCTGGCTGCAGCATTTTTTACTAAATGTAGACGATTTATAGATGTTTTACTAAGACAGGTGAAAAGTGAGTTGCAGTAGTCTAAACGGGAGGAAATGAAAGTGTGAATAACCCTCCCCAATCTGAGCTGTAGAAACAATGTGTCTGAGTTGTGCGATATTTCTTAGTTGGAAAAAACAAGAACGGACCAGATTATTGACATGTTGATCTAGAGATAAAGAGTGGCTAAATGAAACACCAAGATTATGAAGAACAGGTTTTACATAAGTAGACAGGGTACCAAGTTCCTCCAAAATCCCTGGCACTAAACCATCTGGGGCCGAGACAAGGACCTCTGTTTTGTCAGCATTTAGCTGTAGATAATTGTCTGACATCCAGTCTTTAATGGCACTCAAACAACTGAGTAAAACTGACACTTTAGTGTAATTTTGAGGTGTAAAAGATATATGAAGCTGAATGTCATCTGCATAACAATGATAGGATATGGAGAGAACTTGTCCAGGATTGTTTGGTGAGGTGGGCAGGGAACAGCAGAAGAAAAAGATGGAGTGATTTGTGCTTGGATGTCGTTGATCTTGCTAACAAAAAAGGATAGAAATCTTTCACACTCATCATCAGAGGAAATTGGGGGGGTGGGTGATGGAGAAGAGACAACATTATTAATAGTTTCAAACAGGACTCTAGGATTATGTCTGTTCTGTGCTACAAGATTTGCAAAATACATAAACACATAAACATACAAATATAACAATAAAACAGACCAATAACATCAGGTAAAATATTCTGGATGTTTCTGTCTTCACTGATTAAAGCTTTATTAACCAAGAAGTGCCACACAAAGAGATAAGACTTTAATATTTTTAGAACATTTTTTTTAATCTCTTATTAAATAAATAATGAGTACCAAACTATTTTTTATGTGTTACCTGCCGTTTACAGAGATAGACATGATATTAAAGCTTGAATACAGAGCATCATTCAGAAGTCCTTATTATAACTAGTAGAGTATTTAGACTGGGGTGTCAAACTCAAGGCCCGGGGGCCAAATCCGGCCCGTGGTACAGTTACAAGATCATATTAGAACTGGTCCTAAAACATGAGCTCTGCAGATTTCCTCCAGATTAAAAATGTGAACTTAAACTTGATATCATGTATCCCTAAGTCATAAAAATGTGAAAAAAATAAAGAGTAAAAATAACTGGATAAAAGGAGGTCGGAAAAGAAATTAATTTGTGTTTTCATTTCACATTTTAAAATTTTCATTGCATAATTATGACTTCAGTCTATTATTTGGACTTTTATTTTATACTTTGACCATGTTCATATATATTTTGACCTTTTTACTGTATTATTTTTACTTTTTATCTCATATTTTGACTTTTTAAGTGCACTATTCTAAATTTTAAGTCATATTAAGTCTTATTTAGTGTTTTAACCTTTTCCACTAATAACTCTGACATTTTATCTCATAGTTTGACCTTTTCTATTTATTAGTTGGACCTTTATCTCTCATTTCTACCTTTTAGGTTCACAGTTTTAAATCTTGAGTCTTATTTTTGCCTTAAAAACATGATTGTGACTTTCTTTTTTAATATATTTGCCTTTTAAAAGCATTATTTTAATGTCTTATTTAGAGTTTTAACCTTTTGGACTAATAAGTTTGACTTTTTATGTCAGATTTTGAGTTTTTTCTACTTTGCATTTTGACTTTATAAATCTCAGAATCATTTACCATCACTGTTAATTTTTTCCCCATAATTCATTACTGGTGAAAAATGAGGCTGACCGTTAAATGTGGAGCCTGTTAGGCCCCTTAGGTTAGACATTCGGTCAGAAACCTGCTGTGATTGAGTTTGACACCCCTGATGTAGGCTGTTAGGGACGATTACAGGAGCACTGAAACCACAAACAATCACACAGGAAGTCTAAGAGAGAGCACCTTCTGGTCCAGCCCCAAATTATGCAACCAGGCGGGTGTACTATATGAGAATATTTACTGTAACTGACATTATGAAAGAAAGAGGAGTTACATAATCTCTCTGGAGTCACATGTTCAGTGTAAAGGCTCGCAGTGAGACAGCAGGAGAGAAAAGTCCACATGTGAGCAGCTCCAGAATCATAACATCAGAATAACAAGACACAGTTATGACATGGCAGTCAAACTATATTAACAGTATCAACTATTGATCACTCCTCATCAAAACTTTAAAACCAGTTGAGAAATTGCTAGAATTTACATTTTGCACGGTTTGATCTTAAGAAGGTTGTAAGTAGAGCCTCAAATGCAAAAAGAAGAAATGGGAGTGAGAAAAAAATCTGAGTAATTTATTGAAAACAACAATTAAGCTGAAATCAGCTGTTCATCAGGACACGCCCTCGTCTGTGGTAATGACTGAGGGCCCTCGCCTCTGTGGTCATGACTGAGGGCCCTGGTCTGTGGTAATGACTGAGGGCCCTCGTCTGTGTAGTAATGACTGAGGGCCCTCGTCTCTGTGGTCATGACTGAGGGCCCTGGTCTGTGGTAATGACTGAGGGCCCTCGTCTGTGTAGTAATGACTGAGGGCCCTCGTCTCTGTGGTCATGACTGAGGGCCCTGGTCTGTGTAGTAATGACTGAGGGCCCTCGTCCATGTAGTAATGACTGAGGGCCCTCGTCTCTGTGGTCATGACTGAGGGCCCTGGTCTGTGTAGTAATGACTGAGGGCCCTCGTCCATGTAGTAATGACTGAGGGCCCTCGTCTGTGTAGTAATGACTGAGGGCCCTCGTCTGTGTGGTCATGACTGAGGGCCCTCGTCTCTGTGGTCATGACTGAGGGCCCTCGTCTGTGTTAATGACTGAGGGCCCTCGTCTGTGTGGTCATGACTGAGGGCCCTCGTCTGTGTTAATGACTGAGGGCCCTCGTCTGTGTGTTCATGACTGAGGGCTCTTACTGTGTGGTCATGACTGAGGGCCCTCGTCTCTGTGGTCATGACTGAGGGCCCTCGTCTGTGTGGTCATGACTGAGGGCCCTCGTCTCTGTGGTCATGACTGAGGGCCCTCGTCTGTGTTAATGACTGAGGGCCCTCGTCTGTGTGGTCATGACTGAGGGCCCTCGTCTGTGTTAATGACTGAGGGCCCTCGTCTGTGTGTTCATGACTGAGGGCTCTTACTGTGTGGTCATGACTGAGGGCCCTCGTCTGTGTTAATGACTGAGGGCCCTCGTCTGTGTGGTAATGACTGAGGGCCCTCGTCTCTGTGGTCATGACTGAGGGCCCTCGTCTGTGTGGTCATGACTGAGGGCCCTCGTCTCTGTGGTAATGACTGAGGGCCCTCGTCTGTGTGGTCATGACTGAGGGCCCTGGTCTGTGTGGTAAGGACTGAGGGCCCTCGTCTGTGTGGTCATGACTGAGGGCCCTGGTCTGTGTGGTAAGGACTGAGGGCCCTCGTCTGTGTGGTCATGACTGAGGGCCCTGGTCTCTGTGGTAATGACTGAGGGCCATTTTCTGTGTGGTCATGACTGAGGGCCCTCATCTCTGTGGTAATGAGTGAGGGCCCTTGTCTGTGTGGTCATGACTGAGGGCCCTCGTCTGTGTGGTAATGACTGAGGGCCCTTGTCTGTGTGGTCATGACTGAGGGCCCTCTTCTCCGTGGTAATGACTGAGGGCCCTCGTCTGTGTGGTAATGAGTGAGGGCCCTCGTCTGTGTGGTCATGACTGAGGGCCCTCGTCTGTGTGGTAATGACTGAGGGCCCTTGTCTGTGAGGTCATGACTGAGGGCCCTGGTCTGTGTGGTAAGGACTGAGGGCCCTCGTCTGTGTTGTCATGACTGAGGGCCCTGGTCTCTGTGGTAATGACTGAGGGCCATTTTCTGTGTGGTCATGACTGAGGGCCCTCGTCTCTGTGGTAATGACTGAGGGCCCTCGTCTGTGTGGTAATGAGTGAGGGCCCTTGTCTGTGTGGTCATGACTGAGGGCCCTCGTCTGTGTGGTAATGACTGAGGGCCCTTGTCTGTGTGGTCATGACTGAGGGCCCTCTTCTCTGTGGTAATGACTGAGGGCCCTCGTCTGTGTGGTAATGAGTGAGGGCCCTCGTCTGTGTGGTCATGACTGAGGGCCCTCGTCTGTGTGGTAATGACTGAGGGCCCTTGTCTGTGAGGTCATGACTGAGGGCCCTGGTCTGTGTGGTAAGGACTGAGGGCCCTCGTCTGTGTGGTCATGATTGAGGGCCCTGGTCTGTGTGGTAAGGACTGAGGGCCCTCGTCTGTGTGGTCATGATTGAGGGCCCTGGTCTGTGTGGTAAGGACTGAGGGCCATCGTCTGTGTGGTCATGATTGAGGGCCCTCGTCTGTGTGGTCATGACTGAGGGCCATCGTCTGTGTGGTCATGACTGAGGGCCCTGGTCTGTGTGGTAAGGACTGAGGGCCCTCGTCTGTGTGGTCATGATTGAGGGCCCTGGTCTGTGTGGTAAGGACTGAGGGCCCTCGTCTCTGTGGTAATGACTGAGGGCCCTCGTCTGTGTGGTAAGGACTGAGGGCCCTCGTGTGTATGGTAATGAATAACGTCACTCTTTCGGACCATCCTGCGTGTTCCCCTGATCTAAATCCAACTGAGAACATTTTGGGATGGATGGCAAGGGAAGATTACAAAAGTGGACTTCAGTTCCAGACAGTGGTTGACCTTCATGAAGCCATCTTCTCTACTTGGAGCGACGTTCCCACTAGCCTCCTGGAAACACTCTCATCAAGCATGCCAAAACCAATTTTTGAAGTGATCAACAAGAACGGTGGAGCTACTCATTGCTGAGTCCTTTATTCAAACTTTTTTTTCTGTCTTGAGGGGGTTTTCAGGTTTTTTGAGATGTGGTCCAAACCCCTTAAAGCCTGTTGTATCCAAGCGGCAACCTCCGGTCCTGAAAAATGAAGCCAATGCGGAAGTGCAAAAAATTGCTATACCGCGAGTGTCCACTTGAGGCTGGCTGCAGGAACACCTGAAGTTCCGTCTGCACACATGTTAAACAGCCGGTTTTGACACACAGAATAAACTGGTTTCCAGCCTGGTTCAAAACACCAAACGTGTCTCATTAGCTAGTGTCTTATTGTGCTCCCACTGTACGGGGGGTGAATTTTTTTGTACCACGATCGTTTGGATTATATTTAGGATGAAAGCTGATTGGTGCATCTCATTTGATTGACAGATAGCTCGGCAGGCAGAGGCTACGTTTCTGTCAACTGGAATGCTAGCTAGCAGGCTGACAGGAAGTCACGCTTAGTGGGCAGGCCGTTAGGTTGATCCAAAGTTCGGTTGAGACCGCGATTTCAATGTGGAAGCATCCCCAGATTGGCTTCAAGAGCCGTTTTTCTCCGCCTATTGTGAGCAGACGACTGACGTCACACGGGGTTTGTCCAATTCTTTGTATAGTCTACGGGTTCAACAGGGTGCAGAGAACACACTTCCATGATTTGGTACCAGATTTAGGCAAGAAAATAAATGCTTGGACAAAAAGTAAAGACTTAAATGTGAGGATTTTTATGTACTAAAACTAGACTAAAACGTTTGAAGTTTTTTTGACTAAAATTAGACTAAAACCAAAAAGGATAGAAATGCCTAAAATGTGACTAAAAATAAAATGCATTTCATTTAAAGACTAAAACTAAGAGTAAAATCAAAAATAGTTGCCAAAATTAACACTGGATCAGGAGTATATATATATATATATATATATATATATATATAAGCAATAAGATTGAATGTGAATCCAGTATTTTTTTATTCAAACTGACTTCTTGTTCTATTATTATTATTCTTCCGACACTTGTCTGGGAAAGATCCCATACAAAGCGTGTTGGAAGGGCAGAAATTTTCAAAAATTCCCTGAAGTTGACTGGAGGAACGGTCTGTCAGTCACATCCATGACGGGCCAATCACAGCCACAAGACAAAATGAGGTTGTGTGCATGTGCTTCTCCTGAGCTGACAGCTTCCACTGCTGTAGATTACTAAAGTAGGAGCTTTTCAGTAAGATTGATGCCAAGGCCAGTCGGGAGAGTGCAAAAACATCTTCTCTGCCAAGACAAACTTGCTCCGCGCTCTCTAGTCTGGATTTAAAAAGACAGGTGGTCCAGTTCTGATGAAACTGCCACTTTCCTAAAGCTTCATCTGAGCTAACAGCTCCCGCCCCCTTCCCTCAGGGATTCTGATTGGTCCTGGCAGTGTTCTGTTCGGCACAAACATAGAGGATTGGAGCTTTTCCAGAGGGATTTTGCTGATGACAGAGATGTTATGAGGTTAGAAGTCTTACCCAGAGCTCTGAATGAAACCCAAACATGTAGATTTAGACGCACACTCAGGAGATTGCATCTAGCCTTGTTAAACCGGTGATTAAACCTGTAGACCTGCTAATAACTCATACAGTTTGTGTTCTGAATGAAACATGCAGAAGTCATAACTGCTGACGTATCAGTCTCAGTCATGTAAGGTTCACTGTTTTATTCTCTGTCTGTTTCACGTGGACGTCCCTGCACACCGAACAACAGCAGCTCTGTCTGTGCTCTCTGTCCTCACGCTGGTGTCTTATCGATGCTGTGTCTAAAAGTCTGAACAACAACAGCTCAGACATGCAGAGCCCTGAGGAGGAGAGCACACAGCTGCTGGATCTGGTTCTCTCTGTGGTCTGACCTGAAAGCAAAGAATCTTCCAGAAACCACATTTCACTGCCGAAGTATTCTTCTGGACTTGGATTCGGGCCCAAATATCTTCTTCGTCTTTGCCTCTAATAAGCACTTTATAAAAACGCCGAGTGCATTCAGTGGTACACTCTCAGCAGAGTTTCTGAAGAGGGCACTTTTGACACCTACTCTTTATTTCCAGCCAAACAGAAATATTGTCTTTAGAAGCTTCCTTGCTGATATTCAGAGCTGGGTCCGACATGGACCACCTCGTTGTCCTGCTGCTGTTTGTAGATGCAGTCTGCAGAGTCAACAGTAGCACAAAGTTTTACAGACAACCTGATAAACCAAGACTATGATTCTCCACACCTCTGCGATGTGATATTATTAATGCACAGAGACAAACATGTCTACTAAACCAGCTGGGACTGGAACAGTCTGATTTAGAAGGCTGAGTTTAAAATCGGTGTATCGGTTCAACCAGCAACCATGTAAACTGGTGCCTGTGGCTGTGTATATGAGTCAAGTTTTTCATTCGGGTTCTAACTCTTCCCAGAGGTCATGGTTCAGGTCAGTGCAGTGGTTTCAGGCTCTCAGGTACCTGTTGTCAAAGAGCAAAAAGAAAGAATATTATTTAGGAAAAAAACTGTAAATATGTCACTGACTGTGTGAAGAGCTGTTATCTGTCAGAAAGATTTAAAACAGGCCTGAATGAACCCGAACAGTCACCGCTGGAGTTTGACCAGCATCAGGCTCTGGATGGAGGATGTGCCAAGAGTACCCGGATGCATCGGAGGACTCCTACTTCACACCGGAAGTCGGAAAATCGCCGTCATATCTCGTCTTCTAATGCTGCGTTCGATTGTACTTGGAACTCGGATAAATCCGACCTCCAAATTGGAAAAGTGCAATAGAACAGCCCTTGAGCTCAGGACTCTGACTCAGGCTCCGTTCAATGACGTATGCAGGATTCCCTCGCTGGTGCGTTCCAGTCATACTTACAGCATGTGACGTTTCTCTTTCTCTCTCTCCCTCAAGTAGCTAATGTATTTCCCCAACAGTGATTTTTGATCCTCGAAAACATCAAAACAAACATCAGCTTACTGCAGTCGGCCATGTTTTCCGAGCTTACACAATGAAACGCATTTACCTTGGAAGTCGGAATTTCCGATCCGGATTTTTCTGAGTTCCGAGTACTATCAAACACAGCATAATACCAGAAGTCACTTCAACTGAACGTCTTCTTCGTTGTTTTCTCCGTGTGTCTCTGTCATGTTCGAAGAGGCAAGTCCTCCAAGTAAGGAAATACAAGTAGATGAAAAATTTGTGAGTTTTTGGGTTAACAAACACAGCGGTAATGTTACATTAGTGTTAATGAATCTATTTATGATCCAAATTCACGTATCACTGAGCATAGAGATAATATGCGATGTCGACTGTGCACGTTTTTGGAATAAAAAGCTCAAACGATGAGATTACATGGATGATGTACTCCATGATTTAAAATAAAATCTTTATATTTTAATACAGTTTCATATATGTATAGATATTTTTATTTTGAAACTATATAATCATATTTATATATTAATCAGATCCTTTGGCCGTTTTATTCCAGTAACTTGAAGGCAAGAACAAGAACAAGGCCTTTATCACGCGTATATGAAGTACTTCTGGTGTAGCGTTTATTGTGCCGGACCACTTCCGCCAAAATGGACCATCTTCATGAAAAATGATTTATGACTTATTTATATATACTTCTATTTCACTATCAGTTATTATTTTTATATGAATCATTAATTAAATGATTCATTAAAATCCATGTAATCTTATGGTTTGAGCTTTTTATTCGGAAAACGTGCACAGTCCTTGTCTACTGTATTGAATGACGTAGTGAACTTGCCTCTAGCAACATGGCGGCGACGTCAGCATCCAGCCAGCCAATCCCCCGGCTCATTTTATGTCTGTGCTCAGTGATACGTGAATTTGGATCATAAATCGATTTAGTGAAATTAATGTTACGTAATCGCTGTGCTTGTTAGTCTGAAAAGTCACATATATTTTGTCTACTTATATTTCGTTATGTGACAAACTTATCTCTATTAATATGGCGGCGATGCACGAAGAAAACAATGAAAAAGACGTTTAGTTCAGGTGACTTCCAGCAGCAGAAGAGCAGATATGGCAAAGATTTTCTGCCTTCTAGTGTGGAGTGGAGATCCTCGGATGAATCCAGGTCCCTCTCAAGATGTGAGTGGTTCATGAAAGAAGAAATGTGACTGTTGATGGCGTTATCTCCCTCTGGATTGGCTCTGCTACGTTCTTATCCTTACCTGGAGGGTGGGAGAATAAAGTCACACCTGAACAAGTCATCAGCCTGTGTGAGATATTCCTTCTCCCAGCATGCTTCTGTGCTAGCGTTAGCATAAGCAGTTCACTCGTTCTTCAACAGTTTCTGTGCACCTCTCTCTTTGGTGTCACTGTGTTTCTACTAACCTACCAGATCTTTCCATCACCCGTGCTGTCTCAGCCATAAATCCAGACCCTCCTCCTCTCTCTCTAACAGAAGGATGTTTAATGTGTCTGCTCCTCGCGGTTCGTCTCCACACACCTTCACTCGGCCCGCGTCATTAAACCTGACAACCATCGATCTGACACTTTTCATGTCTCAGACGCTGCAGGAAGCAGCAGATAAAGCCCTTTTAATCACGGCTGGATGGGATTATGTGGTTTCACACTCTTTGACACACACTCAAAGGCTGACTCATGCTGAGATTAGAGCCAAAGCGTTCTATGGAGCTTTCTGATGCATCAGGCCTTTCATTAACTATCAGATAGCAGCTGATCTCCACCTCCAGCAGCTACGCCTGAACCCTCAACAGGCCTGTATCCCTGTGCTGTACTAACCCTGCACTGTTCTAAATGTAGGTCAATCCTTGAATGTTTTTAAACCCTCATGTTTACCGTAGGGTTGATTCACTTCATTTATATTCCTCTGACACTTTCCCTTTGACAGGATCGGAGGATTTGCATGAAATGGTGCAAACAGCCTTTGTTAATTTCTGCACCCATACAATGTTTCATCAGCTCACTGAACAATTTTTAACCTGCCTGGAGAATGAGCTGCAGAGTTTTGGCCCACTTCCTGTCAGCGGCTTCGCTGCCAACTGTGTCAAAGCCCAAAGAGTCTGCAGTTCATGAGGGAGCAGCAGGAATGTGGGGAAGGTTTACCAACACACGTGTTTACGGTGTGTTCAAAGTTTCCCACATGCCCGGGCTCAGCTCCTTTTCTAACTTTTACCCATAATCCTCCATTCAAGTTCCCCCTCAGGTCGTTAATCAGGGGTAGTGGTGAAATCTGCTCCCATGAAATGGGACGACCCTTCACCCCGATGCATCTTTAGTCCTTTAAGATGTGACCACAGTGCTGGACTTTTCTGCTACAGGGAGTTTCTCTGACAGTCTTCCAGGACCGTTATGCACTGAAACAATGTTCAACTAAAATTCAGTCACACTTCAAACTTTATGAAGGATTCTGTTAGATTTCAACGAATTCAAAAACAACAAAAAGGATGCTTTTTCTGTCTCTTAGGGATTTTAATTATGTTTATTTAATACAGAGGTGTCAAACTCAGTCACAGCAGGATCTGAATTTAGGTCAAACCTGAGGGCCTGAGAGGGTCAAGATTTAACCGAAAACTGTCAACCGTGTTTTCACAGGTAAAATATCATAGGGGAAAATAAACAGTGATAATAATTGATTTTAAGATTTCTAAAAAAATTAAAAAAAAAATAAATAAAAGGTCAAAATGATTTAATATCTCTGCATCAGTGTTACTGTGTGTCCCTGTTAAATAAATGCTACAAAAAAAATGAATGAATGAATGAATACATGAGTTTAAATGCTAAAAATCTGAGATTAAAAGTCAACTTTATAGGTCCAAACGGTCAAAATACAAAATTAAAAGTCGAAAGAAGGGTTTTAAAAGGCAAATAGATGAGATAGAGAGTTAAAATCATGAGTTTAAAAAGTCAAAATAGAAGATAAAAGTTAAAAATTGTGACTCTAAAAGGTCAAAATATTAAATCAAATTGTCGATCAGGAGTTTAAAAGTGAAAATATGGACTTAAAAGTCAAAATTAGGAGTTTTAAAGGTTAAGATATGATTTAAAATGAAAAACTGTGAATCTTAAAGGTCAGATTATAAGAGAAAAAAGGTCAAAATGATGAATTTTAAAGGTCAAAATCCTAAGTTTAAGTGATATTCTTGGGATGCAAATTCAAAATATGAAATAAAAATACAAATCAATTTCTTTTCGTCATTCCTGACTTTTTATCTCATTATTTCTTTTCTACTTTTCAGATTTTTACAACTAAACAAGGATTTTTTTTTAATCTTCAAGGTTAAATTTACATTTTTATCCTGGAGGAAGTCTGCAGACCTCATTCGGTTGAGCCACTTCTAATCAAAATATGAAATGAGCTTGCGGGCTGGGTAAAACTGCACTGTGGGCTGCATTTGGCCCCCGGGCCTTGAGTTTGACACCCGTGATATCACTCAGTGGCAGTTAGTATTACACATGGATATAAGGGACACTGGTTTTATTTATTACTATCAGTTTATTTCTTTTTTCCATGTGGTGACACAACTGAATTCTGACTTAAACATTAGAATCCTGAGATTAAAGTCAGAATAGGGACTTTACTGTCTGTCATTTTTCTCAGAATTAATAAAAATGAGGGTTTTCAAAAATGAACATTTTTAATCTAGATTAATCTCTCACCCTTTTATCACATTTTAAAATTCCAATAATTAGCATCTAAAATAGCTGTGTGACTACAGTCTGTTCTTCCAGATGTTAAGGAGCAGTGGTGATTATTGGCCTCACTGTGGCTGCAGGGAGCGCTGACATGGATTTACCAAAGTGTGCTGTTAGGGACAATAAAGCATAAGATTAATGGCAAAAAAAATTAGTGCACTAATAGTGGATCATAGTTAATCTTAATGTGATTAACCTTGACAGCCCAAATTCATCTAAAAGAATGAATTCTAAAGAAATCAGAGGCCTTCAGCCTCGTCTACATACATACTCCATATTCTGGATGGCATCACATTAAAATTCCCACACCTGGCAGATTTTAGTACTCTTGTGGATTTGTTGTTGGTTTTTTGGTCCCCTTACCTCAGGACCACCACCCTGTTCTTGATCCCAAACCATGACCCACATTTCTGGAGATACTCCTCCACCGCACACATCTTAATGAGGAATGTTTCAGTGCAGACCTCAGACTAAAGGCTGGGACAGGACCAACATGTGTGAAAGGTACATCATTGCATTAATGCTGGGAGGAAATGCAAACTTTGGATTTGACTCTATTTCCCATGATAACAGGATATTTGTGTTGTTTCTAGAGGTTTCGGAGAAAGTGATAAATTATCATAAAAACCCAGAGACTGAGACGGCCAGATTTGTTTTATTTTCACTGCCAAGCATTGGAACAAACTGCAGCATTCACTCTAAATCATCAATTATGATTGTTTAACATAGGGGCAATATACCAGGGTTTCATCAAGGTTTATTCTAACTTTAACCCACCAGCCATTTTACACAGACACATTTAATGACACAACTATAAGATGTCTTCCCTGTTAATAATCAAAACTATTTATGCTAGTATTTTACACGCTTCAATGGCAGAACACTGCCAGGGTTTAAAGGTTCTAGGTTAATAGAACATTTTAAAAGGTCACTTTTAAAATGATTCCAGTTTAAGAGAATGTTTAAAAAGGTTCCTGGTGTAATGCTTCTAGTTTAAAAGACTGTTTCAAAAGGTCACTGGTGTAATGGTTCTAGTTTAATAGAACATTTTACAAGGCTCCTTATGTAATGGTTTTTGTTTGATAGAACATTTTAAAAGGTCACTGGTGTAATCATTTTAGTTTAATAGAATATTTTAAAAGGTTCCTTGTGTAATGGTTCTAGTCTAATAGAACATTTTAAAAGGCCACTGGTGTAATGGTTCTAGTTTAATAGAACATATTTAAAGGTCACTGGCGTAATGGTTCTAGTTTAATAGACAATTTTAAGAGGTTCCTGGTAAAATGGTTCTACTTTAACAGAACATTATAAGAACTTCCTGGTGTAATGGTTCTAGTTTAATCAAACATTTGAAAAGGTTCCGGGTGTGATGGTTCTAGTTTGATTGAATGTTTCTTCAGGTTCTAGTTTAATAGAACATTTCAGCAGGTCACTGGTGTAATGGTTCTAGTATCCTAGAACATTTTTAAAGGTCACTGGTGTAATGGTTCTAGTTTCATAGAACATTTTTAAAGGTTCCTGGTGTAATGATTTGAGTTTAATCAAACATTTTAAAAGGTTCCTGGTGTAATGGTTCTAGTTTAACATTTTAAAAGGTCACTGGTGTAATGATTTTAGGTTAATACAAAGTTTCTTCAGGTCACTGATGTAATGGTTCTAGTATAATAGGAAGTTTTAAAAGGTTTCTGGTGTAATGGTTATAGTTTAATAGAACATTTTAAAAGGTTCCTGCTGTAATGGTTCTAGTTTAATAGAACATTTTAAAAGGTTCCTGTTGTAATGGTTCTAGTTTGATTGAACGTCTCTTCAGGTCACTGGTGTAATGGTTCTAGTTAAATCAAACATTTTAAAAGGTCACTTTCAAAATGATTCCAGTTTAAGAGAATGTTTAAAAAGGTTCCTGGTGTAATGCTTCTAGTTTTGAAAGACTGTTTCAAAAGGTCACTGGTGTGATGGTTCTAGTTTAATAGAATGTTTATAAAGATCACTGGTGTAATGGTTCTAGTTTAAAAGAATGTTTCAAAAGGTTCCTGGTGTGATGGTTCTAGTTTCAACGTTTCTTCAGGTTACTGGTGTAATGGTTCTAGTTTAAAAGTACTTTTTAAAAGGTCACAAGTGTAATGGTTCTATTTTATCGGAACATTTTAAAAGGTTCCTGGTGTGATGGTTCTAGTTTGAACGTTTCTTCAGGTTACTGGTGTAATGGTTCTAGTTTAAAAGTACTTTTTAAAAGGTCACAAGTGTAATGGTTCTATTTTATCGGAACATTTTAAAAGGTTCCTGGTGTGATGGTTCTAGTTTGAACGTTTCTTCAGGTTACTGGTGTAATGGTTCTAGTTTAAAAGAATGTTTCAAAAGGTTCCTGGTGTGATGGTTCTAGTTTGAACGTTTCTTCAGGTTACTGGTGTAATGGTTCTAGTTTAAAAGTACTTTTTAAAAGGTCACAAGTGTAATGGTTCTATTTTATCGGAACATTTTAAAAGGTTCCTGGTGTAATGGTTCTAGTTTAATAGAACATTTTAAAACGTTCCATGTGTAATGGTTCTAGTTTAATACAACATTTTACAAGGCTCCTTATGTAATGGTTTTTGTTTGATAGAACATTTTAAAAGGTCACTGGTGTAATCATTTTAGTTTAATAGAATATTTTAAAAGGTTCCTTGTGTAATGGTTCTAGTATAATAGAACTTTTTAAAAGGTCACTGGTGTAATGGTTCTAGTTTATTAGAACATTTTAAAGGTCACTGGTGTAATGGTTCTAGTTTAATAGACAATTTTAATAGGGTTCCTGGTGTAATGGTTCTAGTCTAATAGAACATTTTCAAATGTTCCTGGTGTAATGCTTCTAGTTTAAAAGAACTTTTAAATAGGTCACTGGTGTAATGGTTCTAGATTTATAGAACATTTTAAAAGGATCCTGGTTTTAATGGTTCTAGATTTATCGAACATTTTAATAGGATCCTGATGTAATGGTTCTAGTTTAAGAGAATGTTTGAAAAGGTTCCTGGTGTAATGGTTCTAGTTTGATTGAACTTTTTCAAAGGTCACTGGTGTAATAGTTCTAGTTTGGTAGAACATTTTAAAAGGTTCCATGTGTAATGGTTCTAGTTTAATTGAACATTTAAAAGGTCAGTGGTGAGATGGTTCTAGTTTAATAGGATATTTTAAAGGTCACTGGTGTAATGGTTCTAGTTTATTAGAACATTTTAAAGGTCACTGGTGTAATGGTTCTAGTTTATTAGAGCATTTTAAAAGGTTCCTGGTGTAGTGGTTCTAGTTTCATAGAACATTTTAAAAGGTCACTGGTGTAATCATTCTAGTTTAACAGAACATTTACAAAAGTTCCTTGTGTAATGGTTCTAGTTTAATAGAACATTTGAAATAGGTTCATGTTGTAATGGTTTAGATTAATAGTACATTTTAAAAGGTTCCTGGTGTAATGGTTTGAGTTCAATAGAATAATTCAACAGGTTCCTGGTGTAATGGTTCAAGTAACCTAGAACATTTTTAAAGGTTCCTGTGGTAATGGTTCTAGTTTAATAGAACATATTTAAAGGTCACTGGTGTAATGGCTGTCATTTAATAGACAATTTTAAGAGGTTCCTGGTGTAATGGTTCGAGTTTAATAGAAAATTTATTAAGTTTACTGGTGTAATGGTTCTAGTCTAAAAGAACATTTGAAAAGGTTCCATGTGTAATGGTTCTAGTCTAATAGAACATTTATTAAGTTTACTGGTGTAATGGTCCTAGTTGAACAGAACATTTTAACAGGTTTCTGGTGTAAAAGTCACTGGTGTAATGGTTCTAGTTTAATAGAATATTTTAAAAGGTTACATGTGTAATGGTTCTAGTTTAATAGACAATTTTAAAAGGTTCCTGGTGTAATGCTTTTAGTTTAATAGAACTTTTTAAAAGGTCACTGTTGCAATGGTTGTAGTTTATAGAACATTTTAAAAGGTCACTGGTGTTATGTTCTAGTTTAATCGAATGTTTTCAAAGGTCACTGGTGTAATTGATCTAGTTTAATTGAACATTTTAACAGGTTCCTGGTGTAATGGTTCTAGTTTCTTAGAACATTTTAATAGGCTCATGGTGTAATGGTTTAGATTAATAGGACGTTTTAAAAGGTTCCTGGTGTAATGGTTTGAGTTCAATAAAACATTTTATCAGGTTCCTGGTGTAATGGTTCTAGTTTAATAGAACATTTTAAAAGGTTCCTGTGGTAATGGTTCTAGTTTAACAAAACATATTTAAAGGTCACTGGTGTAATGGTTCTAGTTTAATAGACAATTTTAATAGGGTTCCTGGTGTAATGGTTCTAGTCTAATAGAACATTTTCAAATGTTCCTGGTGTAATGCTTCTAGTTTAAAAGAACTTTTAAATAGGTCACTGGTGTAATGGTTCTAGATTTATAGAACATTTTAAAAGGATCCTGTTTTTAATGGTTCTAGATTTATCGAACATTTTAATAGGATCCTGATGTAATGGTTCTAGTTTAAGAGAATGATTAAAAAGGTTCCTGGTGTAATGGTTCTAGTTTGATTGAACTTTTTCAAAGGTCACTGGTGTAATAGTTCTAGTTTAGTAGAACATTTTAGAAGGTTCCATGTGTAATGGTTCTAGTTTAATGGAACATTTAAAAGGTCAGTGGTGAGATGGTTCTAGTTTAATAGGATATTTTAAAAGGTTCCATGTATAATGGTTCTAGTTTAATACAACATTTTAAAAGGTCACTAGTGTAATGGTCCTAGTTTAATAGAACATTTTAAAAGGTCACTGGTGTAATGGTTCTAGTCTAATAGAACATTTTAAAAGGTTCCATGTGTAATGGTTCTAGTCTAATAGAACATTTTAAAAGGTTCCATGTGTAATGGTTCTAGTCTAATAGAACATTTTAAAAGGCCACTGGTGTAATGGTTCTAGTCTAATAGAACATTTTAAAAGGCCACTGGTGTAATGGTTCTAGTCTAATAGAACATTTTAAAAGGTAACTGGTGTAATGGTTCTAGTCTAATAGAACATTTTAAAAGGCCACTGGTGTAATGGTTCTAGTCTAATAGAACATTTTAAAAGGCCACTGGTGTAATGGTTCTAGTCTAATAGAACATTTTAAAAGGCCACTGGTGTAATGGTTCTAGTCTAAAAGAACATTTGAAAAGGTTCCATGTGTAATGGTTCTAGTCTAATAGAACATTTATTAAGTTTACTGGTGTAATGGTTCTAGTCTAAAAGAACATTTGAAAAGGTTCCATGTGTAATGGTTCTAGTCTAATAGAACATTTATTAAGTTTACTGGTGTAATTGTCCTAGTTGAACAGAACATTTTAACAGGTTTCTGGTGTAAAAGTCACTGGTGTAATGGTTCTAGTTTAATAGAATATTTTAAAAGGTTACATGTGTAATGGTTCTAGTTTAATAGACAATTTTAAAAGGTTCCTGGTGTAATGCTTTTAGTTTAATAGAACTTTTTAAAAGGTCACTGTTGCAATGGTTGTAGTTTATAGAACATTTTAAAAGGTCACTGGTGTAATGGTTCTAGTCTAATAGAACATTTTAAAAGGTCACTGGTGTTATGTTCTAGTTTAATCGAATGTTTTCAAAGGTCACTGGTGTAATTGATCTAGTTTAATTGAACATTTTAACAGGTTCCTGGTGTAATGGTTCTAGTTTCTTAGAACATTTTAGTAGGCTCATGGTGTAATGGTTTAGATTAATAGGACGTTTTAAAAGGTTCCTGGTGTAATGGTTTGAGTTCAATAAAACATTTTATCAGGTTTCTGGTGTAATGGTTCTAGTTTAATAGAACATTTTAAAAGGTTCCTGTGGTAATGGTTCTAGTTTAACAAAACATATTTAAAGGTCACTGGTGTAATGGTTCTAGTTTAATAGACAATTTTAATAGGGTTCCTGGTGTAATGGTTCTAGTCTAATAGAACATTTTCAAATGTTCCTGGTGTAATGCTTCTAGTTTAAAAGAACTTTTAAATAGGTCACTGGTGTAATGGTTCTAGATTTATAGAACATTTTAAAAGGATCCTGGTTTTAATGGTTCTAGATTTATCGAACATTTTAATAGGATCCTGATGTAATGGTTCTAGTTTAAGAGAATGTTTGAAAAAGGTTCCTGGTGTAATGGTTCTAGTTTGATTGAACTTTTTCAAAGGTCACTGGTGTAATAGTTCTAGTTTAGTAGAACATTTTAAAAGGTTCCATGTGTAATGGTTCTAGTTTAATTGAACATTTAAAAGGTCAGTGGTGAGATGGTTCTAGTTTAATAGGATATTTTAAAAGGTTCCATGTGTAATGGTTCTAGTTTAATACAACATTTTAAAAGGTCACTAGTGTAATGGTCCTAGTTTAATAGAACATTTTAAAAGGTCACTGGTGTAATGGCTCTAGTCTAATAGAACATTTTAAAAGGTTACATGTGTAATGGTTCTAATCTAATAGACCATTTTAAAAGGTCACTGGTGTAATGGTTCTAGTCTAATAGAACATTTTAAAAGGCCACTGGTGTAATGGTTCTAGTCTAATAGAACATTTTAAAAGGCCACTGGTGTAATGGTTCTAGTCTAATACAACATTTTAAAAGGTCACTAGTGTAATGGTCCTAGTTTAATAGAACATTTTAAAAGGTCACTGGTGTAATGGTTCTAGTCTAATAGAACATTTTAAAAGGCCACTGGTGTAATGGTTCTAGTCTAATAGAACATTTTAAAAGGCCACTGGTGTAATGGTTCTAGTCTAATAGAACATTTTAAAAGGCCACTGGTGTAATGGTTCTAGTCTAATAGAACATTTTAAAAGGTCACTGGTGTAATGGTTCTAGTCTAATAGAACATTTTAAAAGGTCACTGGTGTAATGGTTCTAGTCTAGTAGAACATTTTAAAAGGTCACTGGTGTAATGGTTCTAGTCTAATAGAACATTTTAAAAGGTCACTGGTGTAATGGTTCTAGTCTAATAGAACATTTTAAAAGGCCACTGGTGTAATGGTTCTAGTCTAATAGAACATTTTAAAAGGTCACTGGTGTAATGGTTCTAGTCTAATAGAACATTTTAAAAGGCCACTGGTGTAATGGTTCTAGTCTAATAGAACATTTTAAAAGGTCACTGGTGTAATGGTTCTAGTCTAATAGAACATTTTAAAAGGCCACTGGTGTAATGGTTCTAGTCTAAAAGAACATTTTAAAAGGTTCCATGTGTAATGGTTCTATTCTAATAGAACATTTTAAAAGGCCACTGGTGTAATGGTTCTAGTCTAATAGAACATTTTAAAAGGCCACTGGTGTAATGGTTCTAGTCTAATAGAACATTTTAAAAGGCCACTGGTGTAATGGTTCTAGTCTAATAGAACATTTTAAAAGGTCACTGGTGTAATGGTTCTAGTCTAATAGAACATTTTAAAAGGTTCCATGTGTAATGGTTCTAGTCTAATAGAACATTTTAACAGGTTCCATGTGTAATGGTTCCAGTTTCATAGAACATTTATAAAGTTTACTTGTGTAATGGTTCTAGTTTAACAGAACATTTTAAAAGGTTGGGGGACTTGGTTCAGGGCCGTATGTGGTTCCTGTTCATTGTTCCTGGAGACGCCCCTGGTGTTACACAATCGTCCCCTTTGTTTGTGGTGTTGGTCTCTGTTGGGTTTAACTCCGTCCTCGCTGAGCCTATCAGTTATCCAGAAAATAGCTGGATCCCTCTGCCCAGTGATGACTTGCACCTTCAGTCAGATTAGGCCACTGAACCCTGGACTGGTCGAGCGTGTCACATCCTGTTAGCGATAACCTTATACGGGATCAGACAGCAGGACGGAAACCTTTAACACGTATTTACAACAAAGAGCCTTTACATCCACACTGTTACTGAGACTGGGCAGACTGGGATCCTGTTTTCAGCTCTTTAAGAGTTTCATCTTTATGATGAACAATCAGGCAGACCCCTGACCCTATGGAAACAGGCTTTAATAGAGTAGTAATGTCTGTTTTCCATATGTTAGTCACATCCTGTGGGGGTGTGGTGAATGTTTATGTGCTGCTGAGTCATGTGATGAGTCTCTGAAAGAACTCCACCGTATGGATCCTTCTCTTTAAAGACAGACTGGGATGGTGAAGATGCTGCAGCTGGGACTCACATTTTACCTCAAAGTGCTCTCATTTTTATTTATGATTGTTTTTCATTCAAAACGCCTCTCTGAGGAAAAAATAAAAACTATAAACAGTCAGGTAAACGCTGTGTAAAAGTAGAACCCTAATTCAGCTGGATCGCTATGCAAAATGTTAATAAAAACAGAAGTCAATGATTGGAGACGTGCTGCTGCCATGAAATTCCAAATGGGCAAGTATTTTCTCATGAAACGGTCGAATGTCTCATTTCAACATCTGTTTATGTTCTATTATAAATCAAATATGAATTTATGAGATTTGACAATCACTGACTTCTATTTTTATTTACTTTGAACAGCGACCCACCGTTTTTGGAATTGGGTTGTATTTATGTTAAATGAAGTGTGCTGTGATGTCACATAGCAGTTAGGTGGTTGAGTAAATCGACCTCACTAGCTCACGTGAATACAGGGTGGATGTTGTCACAGAGCCTGAGCAGAGCACTCACAAACACACTGAGCTGATGCTCTCTCCTTCCTTATGTCCACATGTAGCCTGTAAGTGTAGAAACAATCACCTTTGACCTCTCTGCTCTCACATCCAAGGCTTTTTAAAAACAGCACAGAGATGCTGAGTAGAGAAGAAACCAGCGGGCTTTGTAGATCCGCTATTACTGAATCTAATGTTTCTTCTTCTGTGGTTTTTTTGCACGTTATGTGAGGTTATGTGATCGGGTTCGTTCGTTCGTTCGTTCATTCGTTCGTTAGTTTGTTTGTTTGTTTGTTAGCAGCATAACTCAAAAAAATGCGGGCGGATATTGATGAAATTTTCAGGAAATGGCAGAAATGGCATAAGGAAGAACTGATTAGATTTTGGGACTGATCCAGATCACCGTCTGGATCCAGGAATTTTTTTTTAAGGATTCTGTACTATTGGGAGATAGGGCTAATGGTGGAGGTCTGTGCTGTCACCACTTTACACCAGGAGAGGGCAGACATGAGCAACTTCAATCCCAGCAGCATTTTGGGTGTGTTTCTATTCAAAGTTCTGGAGTTTATAGAGTTTGAAAGACGCACGCCCAGTCCAGGAGACCAGTCGGAGTGTAACAGAGAGAAAGACAGCAAACTGTAGCAAGAAAACTCACAATGCTGGGAGGAATAGAGGAATATTCACCCTCTGCCATGACTTCCTGTCGTCCAGTGAGACCATGGGTGAGACTGTCAGTACATCTGTTGGCACCAGCAGGCAATGCTTCCACCATGACAGCCCACCCGCAGCGAAGCCAATTTTTAGCCTCGCTGTGTTTCCACCCCACTGGGGAGGGAGTAATCAGCGAATGCCGTAGTGCGGGGCACATGGGGACAGATCCAGGAATTTTTTCTTCACTATTGGGAGATAGGGCTAATGGCAGAGGTCTGCGCTCCCCGAGTGCTTTTCTAGTTTCATCAGTGTTTCCTGACTCAACTCGGCCCACAGGCAGCAAACATGCCCCCAGTCTGAAATACTGTCAGGAAGCATGACCTGCTGCTTATCTGGTCACGATGATTGCTGATGATGATGCTAATGGCAGAGGTCTGCGCTCTCCGAGTGGTTTTCTAGTTATAACTGGGCTCCAGTGTTCATTTTGTCAGCTATTTTTAATTTTAGTCTTAATATTAGTCTTTAAATGAAATGCATTTTAGTTTTAGTCACATTTTAGTCATTTCGACCCTTTTTAGTTTTAGTCTAATTTTAGTCGACAAAAACTTAAAACATTTTAGTCTAGTTTTGGTCTATAAAATGTCCTCACATTTTAGTCTTTACTTTCAGTCCAAGCATTTATTCTCTTGCCTAAATCTGGTACTAATCATGGTATTGTGTTCTCTGCACTTTGCCAAACCTGGGGTCCCTGCTTGCTACAGCTGAGAGACAGAATAGATACAGCTATATTATTTTTGACAGATTTACCCACAGTGGAGAAATATCAAAGATTTAAAATGTCTGACATAAACTGGATAACATTTTAGTCTAGTTTTAGTCATCTTGATGAAAACTAAACTTAGTTTTTGTCAGTTTTAGTCATCACAGATCTATTTTTGTTAGTCTCAGTCTAGTTTTAGTCATCACAGATCTATTTTTGTTAGTCTCAGTCTAGTTTTAGTCATCACAGATCTATTTTTGTTAGTCTCAGTCTAGTTTTAGTCATCACAGATCTATTTTTGTTAGTCTCAGTCTAGTTTTAGTCATCACAGATCTATTTTTGTTAGTCTCAGTCTAGTTTTAGTCATCACAGATCTATTTTTGTTAGTCTCAGTCTAGTTTTAGTCATCACAGATCTATTTTTGTTAGTCTCAGTCTATTTTTTAGTCATCACAGATCTATTTTTGTTAGTCTCAGTCTAGTTTTAGTCATCACAGATCTATTTTTGTTAGTCTCAGTCTAGTTTTAGTCATCACAGATCTATTTTTGTTAGTCTCAGTCTAGTTTTAGTCATCACAGATCTATTTTTGTTCATCTTAGTCTAGTTTTTGTGGAAAAATCGCTGTTCACAACCATTTTTAGTCATAGTTTTAGTATAGGGAATTAACACTGCTGGGCTAATTTCTCAGTGTTCTCAGGACATCTGGAGTTCTAGTTCTTTGTGGATGTTGAGTCCATATAATCCTTTTTGATGCGTGGTCATTGTTTCTCGGACAGTGCTTCTAATACAGCCATAGTTGGGGGTGCCTTCCCTGCCACCTATGAGCTCACAGTCAGTGGAAAGTCAGCTGATCACGTCACTGTTGTATTCTCTGACATGGCGCCATCGTGAAAGACCTCTGACCTCACATCAGCCATGAGTCCTGGTTTCACTGGTGTAGCAGTGAAACTGAAAAACATCATCAGACTTTGACTTTAGCTTGGTTTAATTCATTGACTCTAGAAGAACTGAGTTACCCCTTTAGATTGGAGTTAGAGATTTAATTTGACCACAGCATGGAGCCTTAGCTAGTTCAGGTTCAGAGATAAGAAGGACAGAACAGGAAATGACACTAAATCAGCTGTTTATCACTGTGGTTGGCCGACATTTTTCTATACAGCAACTACAATAACAACAGCAGACTATTGAGAACAACAACGGCTAATTTGAAATGCTCAGGAACAGTCCGTGGATCTTTGTGGATGTAGTCCTGTTTATGGACTGGATTTAGGCTGTGGTGGCTCTTTCTGCTTTTGATGGAATATTCTGATCAGGAGAGAACGGGGAGAGCTGGATCACTGTTAATGTGGTTAATGTGGTCAATGGTCAGAATCAGAGAACCAGAGCGTTCTGCTGCTGTAGAACATGTTATATGTGCATTTAATAAATAACCCAATAGTTACAAAAACATCTGCCGCCAGGGGCCTTCAGGATTTATGGGGTTGAGATGTGCCTTCATCTGATAGGATGATATATTTTCATTTATTACAATGACACTATAGCTGACTTACTGTAATGTATTTGGTAAAGAAATCCTGCTGTGACTGGGCACATGCAGGGAGGTTTCTCATATTAAAGATGACACGAGTGTTTCAAGAAATTTCTACATTAAATGTGAAGAAATGTTTGACATGCGCCTTTTTCTCCTATAAAGCCAAATATCATTACCATGAAGGTCTACAACAGTGAATGTGTTTTACCGTCAAATTTAATTAGCCTTCATTATCATGTTCTGAATTTTATGTTGTAATTTTATGTTGTTGTTTTTAAATAAGTGTATATTCTTTAAAAGTGTTTTAAATCAGTTCTGTGGACATGTATTAAAGTTTGAATGTCTGTTGCATTGTCTTTGCCTTTTTATTCTTCATCATATCCACAGACCCTCCTCTGCTAAGAACTTTATTCTGGAAAACTCTCCCGGGACTTGAACGCAGCTTTGGTTAGTCCTCCGGTCGTCGCGTGCCGCACTGCTCTGATCTAATCAGAGAGCTTAATTAGGAGAAAACAGGCTGCGACGCTGCGTATTGTGACGTCATCGGGGTCACGTTTGTACTTTTTGTTCCAGCTCGGTTTGTTTGTTTTTCCGCGGTGATAAATTTCCATTCAGTGTGACACCGTTTCCTGCTCCGCTGAGTGTGTGAGTGTGTGAGGGAGGAGAGTTTGATCTACGGTGGCCCACAGAGTCAACTACATAAACATTACAATTAATACAAAACAAAAAGTACACTAAAATGTAAAACATAAACTTCAACAACAGTCTGATGTTTTAGTGTGCTACAAACATTTCTTGAGTTTCATGAAGGTTTTTTGTGTGTGTGTGTGCTTTGTTACTTTTTCTTTACTTCTCCTGAAACTTTTTTTGTTTCAGTGAAAAGCTGAACAGAAATTATTAAGAGGATTATTTGTGTTAAAACTTTCTTTAGTGAAATGTTTTTGAGCCAGTTCAAAGTTTTTGTTGTCCAAAAACCACAAAAACATTTAAGAAAACTCAAAAACTTTTAATGAAACACAATTACATATTTTTGTACTTCAGTATTTGCTTTTATTTTGAAGAAATGCTCGGGTTTCATGGAATCATATCATGTTTTATGATTTTTTATTTTTGTATTTTTTTTGGCATTTTTTTAATTTTATAGTATTTATTACCAAATTTTTCATTTATTTTTGTGTGTTGAATAGTTTTGCATTCAACAATTGTTTTCATGTGTCACAAAACACTTACATGTTGTGATTTAAATTTTTATTATTATTATTTTAATTCAAGGATTCATGTCATATTTATTTAATGAAATTCATCCAGGCATCTTTTGAAACATTTTGTTTTATTTTTACATTTTTTAAGATTTTATTTTTTCTTTCTTTTTGTTTGTTTTTTCCTTTTTTTTTCTTTTTTGATTGCATTTTGTGGATATCATTGCACATTCAGTTAAATCAACTAGACTGAAGAGGTTTTTTTTTTGCATTACCTGAAACATTGTGTGCATCTTGTGCCTTTTTATGCCGTGTGTGTGTGGGGGGGGGGGGGTGTGGGTGTGTGTGTGTAAAAAAGATTGGGGAGGATCAAATCTCATATATATCATATATATAAAATAATATATACTATCTTTTCATGTCAGTCATTTTTATGTCATTAAAATCATTTTTCTTTACCAAATATGAAGTATTTTCTGTATGTTTTTGCTTTTGTCAAATGTTTTTGTATTTAAGGAATTATCTTATAAAGATATTTTTGGGTTTCACATTTGGTTACATTTTGCATTCACAAACATTTTTTACATTTAATGAAATTCTTTTTGTGTTTCATGGGTTTTATCAGTTTATATACATCTATACTATGTGTGATTGTTTTGTAGCATTGTCTGAAGTTCTGTGCATTCATTGAAATAAGTTTTTTGTGAGTGCTTTTGGAATATTTTTTGCTCAGACATAAAACATTTTTGCAATGTGGGAAAATTTTTTTGATTAAACCTTTTTGTGAAATATTTTGACCCTTATCCATTTTGTGTGTATTATTATTTTGCATTAAATGGTTCATTTTTGTGTGTCATTAATTTTTTGTGTTTTGAGGAACTATTTTATGTATTCAGTGAAATATTTTTCTCTCGTGGATATTGTGGAGCGTTTTGGGGAACTATTTTAAATATGCTGTGTGGAAACGTTTTCTCAGTTCTGGGCCGCCGTACTGAAGCCCCGCCCCTCTCAGACACGTTGCCCAGGGAGAGGCTGCACGGGCTGATGAAGTCCTGCCCGCCTGCAGTCTGCTGGCTCGGTGGTTTCGCTCCATCATCAGTCTCTCTCTCTCTCTCTCTCTCATACATAGACTCTCTCTCTCTCTCTCTCTCTCTCTCTCTCTCTCTCTCATACATAGACTCTCTCTCTCTCTCTCTCTCTCTCTCTCTCTCTCTCTCATAAATAGACTCTCTCTCTCTCTCTCTCTCTCTCTCTCTCTCTCTCTCTCTCTCATACATAGACTCTCTCTCTCTCTCTCTCTCTCTCTCTCTCTCTCTCTCTCTCTCATACATAGACCCTCTCGTTCTCTCTCTCTCTCTCTCTCATACATAGACCCTCTCTCTCTCTCTGCTGCTGCTGCTGCTGCTGGTTCGTGTCCTCAGCTCACCGAGCAGGTCGGGGAACAGTCGGTTCCCTCCAGCTGAGTGTCTGTGCAGCTCACTCACTCACAGCGAGCTCACCTGGATTTATCACCTGGATTCTTTTTTAAAGATCATCCCTGTGAGGTGAAATTCAGCGCTTTAAAACAACCTGTGCAGGTGAGTTTCCCGCGCTGTTTCCTCTCTTATTACAGGCTTTTAAGTGTTAATTTCCTGCACACACATCTCTCTCTCTTTCTTCACACTCACTTGTATGAGCAGCGTGTGCGCGTGTGAGCGTGCATGTGAATGAAGCAGGTCCATGTGTTTGGATGTTTTCTTACATAATGTTGGCCGACCTGCCCAGTTGGTAGGAGCTGAGGAGGTTATTTAATCTACTGGCCCGTGTCTGCGCGCGCTCATTCAGCTGCGGTGTAATGTGTTTATGAGTGTCTGTGCTGGGAGCACTGGTTAGACTGGGACTCTCAACGGCAGCGGAGGGCAGCAGGAAGTAATCAGGTCAATGATCAGAAGTCTCTGCATTGTTAAGTCAGCGACAAAGAAGGGTTGAAACTCATTTTTATATCAAGTTCCTCAATGATGAGAGCTGAATATGGATAACCAAAGTATTTATGAAGTTATTTCACTAAATATGACAACAGTTTAAGGGTTCAGTTTACTCAGACACCAATCTCTCTGTTTTCATTCACAGGAATGACGTTTATTGGAGGCATTTAGGCTTTTGAAAATGTGATCTTGTGTTAGAAGGGGCTGTGACTGGAATTTTTGATGTTTTACAAACTTAATAATCAGGGCTGCAATAATGAAAATGATCATAGTAATAACTTTAAACTGCATCTCTTTAAAAGATGTACACAAAGTGGTTTGACTGACAAGCAAAGGCAGGATCTCACAAAAATAACAACAGAGACGTCAGCCGATCAGAGAAAGGTCAATCAGTAAATACAAGAACAAAATATGAAATAATGGTGCTGCAAAAATAAATGCATGTGAAAGAAAAAAATTAAAGCAGTAGGTCTTAAAGAGAAAGACAAAAATAAAAATACAGCCTATAACAGCTGTAAACATCAGCCTATAACAGCTGTAAACATCAGCCTATAACAGCTGTAAACATCAGCCTATAACAGCTGTAAACATCAGCCTCTTGATAACAGCTGTGAAACATTGTCAGCCGATATGAATATTTTAGCTGTAAATACTGATCTGGATAAGCTCTGTTTATTTAATCTTAATTTAACCAGGCTAGTCCTATTAAGATCAAAGATCTCTTTTTCAAGGGGGACCTGGCCGAGAACGTACCTGTCACCTTAAAAAGCCTCTAACAGCTGTAAACATCAGCCTATAACAGCTGTAAACATCAGCCTATAACAGCTGTAAACATCAGCCTATAACAGCTGTAAACATCAGCCTATAACAGCTGTAAACATCAGCCTCTAACAGCTATAAACATCAGCCTATAACAGCTATTAACATCAGCCTATAACAGCTGTAAACATCAGCCTATAACAGCTGTTAACATCAGCCTATAACAGCTGTAAACATCAGCCTCTAACAGCTGTTAACATCAGCCTATAACAGCTGTAAACATCAGCCTATAACAGCTGTTAACATCAGCCTATAACAGCTGTAAACATCAGCCTATAACAGCTGTTAACATCAGTCTATAACAGCTGTAAACATCAGTCTATAACAGCTGTAAACATCAGTCTATAACAGCTGTAAACATCAGTCTATAACAGCTGTTAACATCAGTCTATAACAGCTGTAAACATCAGTCTATAACAGCTGTAAACATCAGTCTATAACAGCTGTTAACATCAGCCTATAACAGCTGTAAACATCAGTCTATAACAGCTGTTAACATCAGTCTATAACAGCTGTTAACATCAGTCTATAACAGCTGTAAACATCAGTCTATAACAGCTGTTAACATCAGCCTATAACAGCTGTAAACATCAGCCTATAACAGCTGTAAACATCAGCCTATAACAGCTGTAAACACCAGCCTACAACAGCTGTAAACATCAGTCTATAACAGCTGTTAACATCAGCCTATAACAGCTGTAAACACCAGCCTACAACAGCTGTAAACATCAGTCTATAACAGCTGTAAACATCAGCCTCTAACAGCTGTAAACATCAGCCTCTAACAGCTGTAAACATCAGCCTCTAACAGCTGTAAACATCAGCCTCTAACAGCTGTAAACATCAGCCTATAACAGCTGTTAACATCAGCCTATAACAGCTGTAAACATCAGCCTATAACAGCTGTAAACATCAGTCTATAACAGCTGTAAACATCAGCCTATAACAGCTGTTAACATCAGCCTCTAACAGCTGTAAACATCAGCCTATAACAGCTGTAAACATCAGCCTATAACAGCTGTTAACATCAGCCTATAACAGCTGTTAACATCAGCCTATAACAGCTGTAAACATCAGCCTCTAACAGCTGTAAACATCAGCCTCTAACAGCTGTAAACATCAGCCTCTAACAGCTGTTAACATCAGCCTATAACAGCTGTAAACATCAGCCTATAACAGCTGTAAACATCAGCCTCTAACAGCTGTAAACATCAGCCTATAACAGCTGTAAACATCAGCCTATAACAGCTGTTAACATCAGCCTATAACAGCTGTTAACATCAGCCTATAACAGCTGTAAACATCAGCCTCTAACAGCTGTAAACATCAGCCTCTAACAGCTGTAAACATCAGCCTCTAACAGCTGTAAACATCAGCCTCTAACAGCTGTAAACATCAGCCTATAACAGCTGTAAACATCGGCCTATAACAGCTGTAAACATCAGCCTATAACAGCTGTAAACATCAGCCTATAACAGCTGTTAACATCAGCCTATAACAGCTGTGAATATCAGCCTATAACAGCTGTTAACATCAGCCTATAACAGCTGTTAACATCAGCCTATAACAGCTGTTAACATCAGCCTATAACAGCTGTAAATATCAGCCTATAACAGCTGTTAACATCAGCCTATAACAGCTGTTAACATCAGCCTATAACAGCTGTTAACATCAGCCTATAACAGCTGTAAATATCAGCCTATAACAGCTGTTAACATCAGCCTATAACAGCTGTTCACATCAGTCTATAAAAGCTGTAAACATCAGCCTATAACAGCTGTAAATATCAGCCTATAACAGCTGTAAACATCAGCCTATAACAGCTGTTAACATCAGCCTATAACAGCTGTTAACATCAGCCTATAACAGCTGTTAACATCAGCCTATAACAGCTGTTCACATCAGTCTATAAAAGCTGTAAACATCAGCCTATAACAGCTGTTAACATCAGTCTATAACAGCTGTAAACATCAGCCTATAACAGCTGTAAACATCAGCCTATAACAGCTGTTAACATCAGCCTATAACAGCTGTTCACATCAGTCTATAACAGCTGTAAACATCAGCCTATAACAGCTGTTAACATCAGCCTATAACAGCTGTTAACATCAGCCTATAACAGCTGTACACATCAGTCTATAACAGCTGTTAACATCAGTCTATAACAGCTGTAAACATCAGCCTATAACAGCTGTTAACATCAGCCTATAACAGCTGTAAACATCAGCCTATAACAGCTGTAAACATCAGCCTATAACAGCTGTTAACATCAGCCTATAACAGCTGTAAACATCAGCCTATAACAGCTGTAAACACCAGCCTATAACAGCTGTAAACATCAGTCTATAACAGCTGTAAACATCAGCCTATAACAGCTGTAAACATCAGCCTATAACAGCTGTTAACATCAGCCTATAACAGCTGTTAACATCAGCCTATAACAGCTGTAAACATCAGCCTCTAACAGCTGTAAACATCAGCCTATAACAGCTGTAAACATCAGCCTATAACAGCTGTTAACATCAGCCTCTAACAGCTGTAAACATCAGCCTATAACAGCTGTAAACATCAGCCTATAACAGCTGTTAACATCAGCCTATAACAGCTGTAAACATCAGCCTATAACAGCTGTTAACATCAGCCTATAACAGCTGTTAACATCAGCCTCTAACAGCTGTTAACACCAGCCTATAACAGCTGTACACATCAGTCTATAACAGCTGTAAACATCAGCCTCTAACAGCTGTAAACATCAGCCTATAACAGCTGTTAACATCAGCCTATAACAGCTGTTAACATCAGTCTATAACAGCTGTAAACATCAGCCTCTAACAGCTGTTAACATCAGCCTATAACAGCTGTTAACATCAGCCTATAACAGCTGTTAACATCAGCCTATAACAGCTGTTAACATCAGCCTATAACAGCTGTTAACATCAGCCTATAACAGCTGTAAACATCAGCCTATAACAGCTGTAAACATCAGCCTATAACAGCTGTTAACATCAGCCTATAACAGCTGTAAACATCAGCCTATAACAGCTGTTAACATCAGCCTATAACAGCTGTTAACATCAGCCTATAACAGCTGTTAACATCAGCCTATAACAGCTGTTAATATGGGTCTGTAACAGCTCTAAAGATGGGTCTGTAACAGCTGTAAATATGGGTCTGTAACAGCTGTAGATATGGGTCTTTAACAGCTGTAAATATTGGTCTGGAGCAGCTGTGAATATGGGTCTGTAACAGCTGTAAAGATGGGTATGTAAAAGCTAAAAGTATGGGTGTGTAACAGCTGTAAAGATGGGTCTGTAACAACTGTCAACATGGGTCTGTAACAGCTGTAAAGATGGGTCTTTAACAGCTGTAAATATGGGTCTGTAACAGCTGTGAATATGAGTCTGTAACAGCTGTAAGTATGGGTCTGTAACAGCTGTAAATATGGGTCTTTAACAGCTGTAGATATGGGTCTTTAACAGCTGTAAAGATGGGTCTGTAATAGCTGTAAATATGGGTATGTAAAAGCTAAAAGTATGGGTCTGTAACAGCTGTAAATATGGGTCTGTAACAGCTGTAAATATGGGTCTTTAACAGCTGTAAATATTGGTCTGTAACAGCTGTAAAGATGGGTCTGTAACAGCTGTAAATATGGGTCTTTAACAGCTGTAAATATTGGTCTGTAACAGCTGTAAAGATGGGTCTGTAACAGCTGTAAATATGGGTCTGTTAAAGCTGTTATTATGGTCCCATATCTTGTATATTTTGACTGATTTTCATTAAAAATGTTATATTCCTGTTGACCTATCACCTGACCCTGTATTTAGTTTCCCTCTTTTGCTGTCTGTGCAGCTCGGTGATGCTCTCTGCTGGATGAGATTGTAGCGCCAACATGTCGACCTCCGACTCGGATTACTCCATCGACTGGCTCGCCAGCGATGAGGATGACTACGACAGCTCGAAGAGATTAAGTCCTCTGCATGCTGCAGAGCTGTCTGTAGCACCCTCATCATCGTTATTACCATCAGTGTCACCATCATCACCTTCATCATCATCATCATCATCGCCATCATTTTTAAGGGAATCTCCCAACAGCTGCTCCCACTGTGGGGCAGCCAGGAGGAGGAGGTGGAGGAGGAGCGACTGCAGGGACGAAGGATCTGACTCAGAGTCGGCCCCAGTCAGTCTGGTTCATGGATTCATGTCGGTGTGTGGGCAGGTCTCTGTTGGGGCGGAGCTTCGTTTAAACAGGAAGAGAGTACACAGCGTTGGCGAGGACGGCCTGTGTGAAACCACAGAAGCAGACACTGAAAATGAACTTTTCTTACTCAAGGTGAGAAGTCCACTCCTGCAGGGTCTGTTCCACTAATACAGTGGTTCTCAAACTTTTCACAGCCCGTACCCCTTCAGACATTTGACCTCCAGCCATGTACCCCCTACTCTCACGCACTTATAGCCGCTAGAAAAAGAAATGTGTCTGTAAGCCTGCCGCCACCCTCACCTCCCACATTTAGCATGCATAACATACAAATAAAATCCCTTAAAGTGAATTATTTCCCACAAAATAGACTTATTTACCAGCATTTTCAGTTAGAAACACCAGTTCACTTTTGAAAAAAGAAATTTACATTTCTAGAACATATTCAGTTATGAACTTTAAACTGTTAAGAACAAGCTCACCTCAGCTTTAATGAGAAGGGTGTCTGACTGAATATATGCTACTATATGAATCTTGGACAATTCAGAACAGTTTTCCTTCTCAAAGATCAATCAGAAAGAAAAATCATGCTCTTATTTTCATTTTTCACGTCCCCCCTACATCACTTTGTGTACCCCTAGGGGTATGAGTACCCCAGTTTGGGAATCACTGCACAATACATGGTAACACAGAGGCTCTGAATTTTCTATAATTATCCTCATGCTTCTAGAAAGCTGGTGAAAATTAGACCCACGACTCCACATAAATTATAATAATAGACGTTTATCTAAAGTTATGAGCCAAGGATCAAGGCCTTGGAATATTCTCAATGTTTTAGTTTAAGTTAAGTAACTTTTTCTTATAGAGCACAGTGAATAATAACACTAAAGATATTTCCCAAACAGCAACCTCCATGGTTAAAATCTGAAACTGCAGTTCCTCTCATGTCCACTAGAGGCCGTGATCAGAAGCAGCAGAGGTCCCATTTACCCCCATGTTCAAATGTCCAGTTTTCAGCAGAGGTAGCCCCGTTTGCAGCCTAGTTAATACAATGTTTTGGTCAGAATAGTCAATGTTTTATGGACACACACAGGACAGGGGGGTTTATTCTTTAACTGTTTGGGTTGAAGGAACACACCAGTGGTGTATAATTAGAGGTATGGCTGATACGACCACTAGCCAGCATGCTGTAGCTGTTTGTCAGGAGCTGTTTCAGACTGGCAGCATGAGACGGTCATTGATTTTCACTTTGTTTTCATGTTAATCAGAGCTTTCAGAGCACCGTGCGTCACTCGTGTAGAATGTAGAAAATAAAGATCTGACTTAATTTTCCACGTGGAGCGTGTTTATTGGCCAGAATGGACAGGACAGTGATGGAGAGCAGTATTTACTTTGTTGGAGCAAATATGTATGTCCACATCTGTAGAATATGATTGCAGTCTTTTTCTTGATGACCCTGATGAAGGTCACTAGCCAAAAATGCGTCTGTTTAATAAAGTTGTTCTCCAGACTTCTACTTTAAGTGAAGCTGTCTGTGTCCACACCGGTACAGGAAGGATAAACACAGCATGAGAGCACTTCTGGTTTGTGCTTTCCTCCTGTCACAGTTCTGCTGTACACTGATCAGGTCACTTGTGGGAGGTTTATAAAGGTAAAACTGATGCTGAATGACGGAGCTGTGGCTTATGGAGATGGTATGAAAGCTGTCATGGCTCATGCTGGAGTGGACACGCAACGCTTCCAGTCTGAAATGGCCTGAAGACTCACCTCAGCTCCGCCTCTTTGTCTGCTGTCTGTGCTTGGTGATTGGTTGTCTTTTTTAATTCAGCGAGATGTAGCCGAGCTACATTCTCCGTGAGTTACAACAGCATGGCTTCACAGCCAAAGAGGGCGGAGCCTGACTGGCCCGCCTGTAAAAGACAAAGAATGTTTTACACATTTTAAAGGATGACATCATCTTTAAAAGCTGAGGGTAGAGTGTTGGTGAAGCTGGGGATGTTGGGGGATTTTTCCTAGGCATGCACGACATTGGATTTTTGCTGATATCTGATATGCCAATGTTTACAGATTCATTTTAGCCAATACCAATATTTAAATATGCTTTTTGGACAAGAAATTTCGGTCCTTATGGACACACTTTAAGTTTGGGGATGACCAAGGAAACAAACTTTAGTCGTTAAAAAACATTTCAAAGTTTAAAGAATGAAGATAAGTAAAGAAAAAGACCTCAACTGACATAGATCGGTTGGTTCAGCCTAAAACTTCATTAATTTATTAGTACATATACACAATATTTACAATGTATGCTGAAATTCAAAGGCAAAATATCTGCTCTATATATCGGCAGAAATTTTGATATCTGCCGATACCGATATTTGCCTTTTTTAGCTAATATCTGCCAATACCAGACCGATAATATTGTGCATCCCTAATTTTCCCTGAATCTTGGCCAAATAGTAAACAAATATTTCAAAAGTTATCAACAAAGGTCAGTCAACATGAGGGAAAGATTGTTGATACATCTGTGTTTCAAAGACGACAGAGAGATGAAGAATGCTGAAATTTATGATAACTGATCTGTCTGGATCTGATGGATACCAGGTATTTATACAGTTAGTCTAAAAAGTCTACGTAAGCCTGTGAAACAGTGTTTTTTGGCAGCTATTTTAAATTTAAACTTAGGCTTTAGGTTAAAATGACTTTAAGTCACATTTTAGTCATTTTCACTCTTTATAGTTTTGGTCTCGAGTGGAGGAAATTTAAATACATTGTAGTTCAATGTTAGTTGATGAAACTATTAGATATTTTAGTCTTTTTCGACTTTATTTATTCAGCCAAGTTGTAAAGTTGTTATAAGCTCATATTAATGCACTATGAATACTTACTTGAATTTAAATATACTAATGACAATACTGCATACCTCAAATGTACTGTGGAGAAATCTCTTGGATTTTGAATGTCATCAAGTCCAGCTCTAACATGTTAGTCTCCGTGGTGAAGACTTAACTTTTCATCCATTTGATCTTTTTTTAATCTAGTCTTAGTTTAGTCATCCTCAAAGGGCAGAAAGCCATAGGAAGTGAACTAATGTTTTTGCTCATAGATCATTTCAGAACTCTTTCAACCATAAATTTAACCCTTAAATAATTACCATTTAATAGAATAAAGCTATGAACATTTTATAGCAGGAAACATTAGAAAAATAACAAGATCCTGTTTCTATAACTATGCACATCTCTGGACTAAAACTAGTAAATTTCATTCAACCGTTGATTACCTCCGCCAAGGAGGTTATGTGACCGTGCTCGTTTGTTTGTTTGTTTGTTTGTATGTTTGTTTGTTTGTTAGCAGCATAACTCAAAAAGTTGTGGATGGATTTTGATGAAATTTTCAGGAAATGGCAGAAATGGCATAAGGAAGAACTGATTAGATTTTGGGAGTGATCCGGATCACCGTCTGGATCCAGGAATTTTTTAAAAGATTCTTTACTATTGGGAGATAGGGCTAATGGCGGAGGTCTGTGCTGTTACCACTTTACACCAGGAGATGGCGGACATGAGCAACTTAAATCCCAGCAGCATTTGTGGGCATGTTTCTATTCAAAGTTTTGGCGTTTGAAAGACCCGACTGAGGAGACGAGTCGGAACGTGACAGAGAGAAAGACAGACAGCAAGAAAACTCACAATGCTGGGAGGAATAGAGGAATATTCACCCTCTGCCATGACTTCCAGTCATCCAGTGAGACCATGGTTGCATCTGCTGGCACCCATAGCAAAGCCAATGCTTTGCCTCACCGTGTTTCCATCCCATTGGGGAGAGAGTAATCGGTGAATGCTGTGGTGGGGGGCACATGGGGACAGATCCAGGGATTTTTTGAAGGGTTCTTCACTATTGGGAGATAGGGCTGATGGCGGAGGTCTGCGCTCTCCGAGTGCTTTTCTAGTTTCAGTGTTTCCTGACTCAACTCGGCCCACAGGCAGCAAACATGCCCCCAGTCTGAAATACTGTCAGGAAGCATGACCTGCTGCTTATCTGGTCACGATGATTCTCCAGCCTTCCTACCATGGCTGGGAGTTCCTCCCATAGTTTCTTCTCTACCAGTGTTCATTTTGGCAGCTTTTTAAAATTTTACTCTTAGTTTTAGTCTTAAAAGAAATGCATTTTAGTTTTAGTCACATTTTAGTCATTTCTACCCTTTTTAGTTTTACTCTAGTTTTAGTCTATAAAATGTCCTCACATTTTAGTCTTTACTTTCAGTCCAAGCATTTATTTTCTTGTCTAAATCTGGTACTAATCATGGTATTGTGTTCTCTGCACTCTGCCAAACCTGGGGTCCCTGCTTGCTACAGCTGAGAGGCAGAATAGATACAGCTGTATTGTTTTTGACAGATTTACCCACAGAAATATCACGGATTTTGAATGTCCGACAAAAAACTACATTACATTTGAGTTTAGTTTTAGTTATCTTGATGAAAACCATACTTAGTTTTTGTCAGTTTTAGTCATCACAGATCTATTTTTGTTAGTCTCAGTCTAGTTTTAGTCATCTTGATCTATTTTTGTTAGTCTCAGTCTAGTTTTAGTCATCACAGATCTATTTTTGTTAGTCTCAGTCTAGTTTTAGTCATCACAGATCTATTTTTGTTGGTCTCAGTCTAGTTTTAGTCATCTTGATCTATTTTTGTTAGTCTCAGTCTAGTTTTAGTCATCACAGATCTATTTTTGTTAGTCTAGTTTTAGTCATCACAGAACTATTTTTGTTAGTCTCAGTCTAGTTTTAGTCATCTTGATCTATTTTTGTTAGTCTCAGTCTAGTTTTAGTCATCACAGATCTATTTTTGTTAGTCTTAGTCTAGTTTTAGTCATCACAGATCTATTTTTGTTGGTCTCAGTCTAGTTTTAGTCATCTTGATCTATTTTTGTTAGTCTCAGTCTAGTTTTAGTCATCACAGATCTATTTTTGTTAGTCTAGTTTTAGTCATCACAGATCTATTTTTGTTAGTCTCAGTCTAGTTTTAGTCATCTTGATCTATTTTTGTTAGTCTCAGTCTAGTTTTAGTCATCACAGATCTATTTTTGTTAGTCTTAGTCTAGTTTTAGTCGTCACAGATCTATTTTTGTTAGTCTCAGTCTTGTTTTAGTCATCTTGTTCTATTTTTGATAGTCTCAGTCTAGTTTTAGTCATCACAGAACTATTTTTGTTAGTCTTAGTCTAGTTTTAGTCGTCACAGATCTATTTTTGTTAGTCTAGTTTTAGTCATCACAGATCTATTTTTGTTAGTCTTAGTCTAGTTTTAGTCGTCACAGATCTATTTTTGTTAGTCTAGTTTTAGTCATCACATATCTATTTTTGTTAGTCTAGTTTTAGTCATCTTGATCTATTTTTGTTAGTCTTAGTCTAGTTTTAGTCATCACAGATCTATTTTTGTTAGTCTAGTTTTAGTCATCACAGATCTATTTTTGTTAGTCTAGTTTTAGTCATCTTGATCTATTTTTGTTAGTCTTAGTCTAGTTTTAGTCATCACAGATCTATTTTTGTTAGTCTAGTTTTAGTCATCACAGATCTATTTTTGTTAGTCTAGTTTTAGTCATCACAGATCTATTTTTGTTAGTCTAGTTTTAGTCATCACAGATCTATTTTTGTTAGTCTTAGTCTAGTTTTAGTCATCACAGATCTATTTTTGTTAGTCTAGTTTTAGTCATCACAGAACTATTTTTGTTAGTCTCAGTCTAGTTTTAGTTGTCAAAGATCTATTTTTGTTAGTCTTAGTCTAGTTTTAGTCGTCACAGATCTATTTTTGTTAGTCTAGTTTTAGTCATCACAGATCTATTTTTGTTAGTCTCAGTCTAGTTTTAGTCATCACAGATCTATTTTTGTTAGTCTCAGTCTAGTTTTAGTCATCACAGATCTATTTTTGTTAGTCTAGTTTTAGTCATCTTGATCTATTTTTGTTAGTCTCAGTCTAGTTTAGTCATCACAGATCTATTTTTGTTAGTCTTAGTCTAGTTTTAGTCGTCACAGATCTATTTTTGTTAGTCTAGTTTTAGTCATCTTGATCTATTTTTGTTAGTCTCAGTCTAGTTTAGTCATCACAGATCTATTTTTGTTAGTCTTAGTCTAGTTTTAGTCGTCACAGATCTATTTTTGTTAGTCTAGTTTTAGTCATCTTGATCTATTTTTGTTAGTCTCAGTCTAGTTTAGTCATCACAGATCTATTTTTGTTAGTCTTAGTCTAGTTTTAGTCGTCACAGATCTATTTTTGTTAGTCTAGTTTTAGTCATCACAGATCTATTTTTGTTAGTCTTAGTCTAGTTTTAGTCATCACAGATCTATTTTTGTTAGTCTCAGTCTAGTTTTAGTCATCACAGATCTATTTTTGTTAGTCTCAGTCTAGTTTTAGTCATCACAGATCGTTAGATAGTTTTAGTCGATGAAAAGACTGCCTGCTACACTGAGGGCCTTCATGTTAGTATTTGGATTGTGAGTCCCCTGGTGGTGGAATATTTTAAATGTGCATTTAAGCCTCTGAATGTTTCTGGTCATTTTTTAAATCGTTGAAATTATCGGCTAAAGAAACAAGTTTTCACATATGTTACTCAAAGGATGAAACTCTTTCAAAGAGAACCGTTTCTAAGAGAGACGCAGCATTGAAAGGATGAGAAATAAGCTGAGTCCTGGCTTGGTCAGGTGTTTTTCAGGTGTTGTCGTCTGTGTTTTAGTCACTTTTATCCTCTAATTGTTACTTGGACCAGAGCTTTCCTTATTCAGCAATTACTCAACCTCATCTGACGTCAAAGAAGCAGAAAACACTGTTGTAGCAGTCTTTATCTTAAACTAAAGCTGTCTACTTTTAGAAGAGCAGTTAAACACTCAGTGGCCACTTTATTAGGTACACCTTACTAGGACAGAGTTGACCCCATTTTGCCTGAAGTCCTGCCTTGATTCCTGGTGTCAGAGATGTGTGAAGATGTTAGAGACATTCCTGTGAGATTGTGACTCTACAGCATCAGGCTGTTACTGCAGATTTGTCAGCTACTCATTCATTATGTGGATTTATTGGACTGAGATCTGGTGACTGTGGAGGCTGTTTGAGAACAGGGAACTAGGGATGCACAATATTCTCAACATAATATCAGCATCAGCAGATATTGGTTTAAAGTGCTGATTATCAGTATTATAAACTTAGCACAAGCTGTTTGGCATTGGCAGAGAAGATTTGGCGCATTTTTCATGGGTGCAACCCACATCCTCAGCTCTGCTGCTCATCCCACAAATGCATGTTCCTTACAAATGTGGCATCATTTAAAAGGGAAATAAACAGGCTTTCCAACGGTATAAGATTTATTACCAAGAAGCATTGTTACAACAAAGAAATAATGTACCAAACACAAATTTTACCTACTTTTTGTGCTGAGTTTAGATTAAATAGGTAAATATCAGCTGATATATCAATAGTCATGTTGTTACTGTGCTGGTTTAGCTTTTAAAAAAAGCCTATCAAGCTAGGTTTTACTGTTAAAAATCTTTTTTTGTAACATCAATGTTGTCAGTAAGGCAGCATTTCACAATAAAAGCTCCCAGGGCAGAAACGGGCATGATGGCAGTAGCTAGAAGCTCTCTGAAGTACAGGAGGCTGTACGCTTTAACATCAGGTGACAGTTTTAACCTCGGTGACAGTGACGGCTGAGGCTGACAGAACTTCAGTCCTGGGTAGTTTTGTGAAAGCAGGATCTCAAAAACCCTCTAAGGGATTTTCTTCAGACTTTGCACATGGATGGATTATTGGATTTTAAAGTCAAAGATGACTGTTGCTGGACCTGGACCTCCTGTTCACCATTTATAAGATTAAACAATCAGACTACCACAGAAACCAGGCCTTCTCCCTGAAACTGTGGTGATCATATACCCCACAGTTTTAACCGCCAGGTGTTAATTCTAGTTTAACCTCAAATTTAAACCTTGTTCTGCTGAATCCCTTTTAGGAATAACTGTTATTTAGGGTTTTACAATGCCTCCTTCTTTATAGTCTCTGTTCTTTTTCTGGATTCTCTAAACTGTCTCTTTCTCCTCCATCAGTCTTCAGCTGTGGATTTCTAAAGATGGCATGAAGCAGCTCTCTGTGTTGTTCCTGTTAGAAACCAAAGACAGAAATCTAAGACCCCAAGTGAGAGGAAGTGGTACAGTAGCTCCATAGCAGCAGATGATAGAGGGCCGTATCAAACATGACCCGCTGATATCACGGCGTGTAAGACGACCTGATAGTGGAGGGTTTCATTCAGCGCTCGTGTTCCGGTCTGAGACACTTAGCTGGGAGGAGACGGCACGTGTGAAGCTGTCAATGGTGATCGGTTCTCCATTAGCCTTTATCAGCTGTTCATGCGGGCCCCTTATTGACCGCCACGTGGACATTTACCTCCGGCGTTAATGGTGTCAGACAGAGCGGCTGTAAATGGACAATCAGACACTTAAAGCTGTAAATCAATAAAAGTGGGACAGGAAGAAGGAGCAGCCGATAAGCTGTGCATGCTAACCAACCGTTCTCTGCTCTCCCTCAGTGCTCAGAGCTGCAGTGCTACATCGCCCCGCTGTCCTCCATCCTGCAAGGCCTCCGATCAGGAAGGTACTCCCAACGTAAGTGTCCCATCCTGCCTCACACAATGACCAACGGGGGTTTGTTTAAAAATCAGACAGAAAGGGATCTTTAACATCAGGAGCTTTGACACCGAGGGGAATGTTTGTGCTGAAAATTGAATGGGTAATAGATTTAACCCAACACACCTGATCAGCTGTTCCATATTCTCATGGGATATACTTCACATCCATCAGGGCAGCGCCCCATAGACAGCAGGGCCTTCAAAATAAAACTGGGGGAGTGCTCTGTCTGTCACATTCAGGACAGTCCAATTAGAGCAACAGAACATGTGAGGTAGTGTAAACTACAAACACAACCTCAGCTGTAGTCAGTCCAGGACTGTTCACTGTCAGTGGAGCCAGCTGCTAAATTAACCTCATGCTACAGCCGGTCAGAAGAACTAAAACAACTAAACACCACAAAAACCCCCTAGTGTGGTTCTATAGCTTCATCCTCGCTGATCTCTACAGCGGTCGCTGCTTTAGCAGGACTCGGACTTCAGGTCTGACCTGAGACTAACAGGGTCACAGTTCACTAAACTAGCAACCTCATTATTATGGTTATAACTGAGCACTGATGGTAAATGATGGTCAGATTTAACTTAAAGGCTCAAAATGTGAGAAAAGAAGTCAAACTTATGAGTTCAAAAGGTCAAAACATGAAATTAAAAATCAAACGTGTTTTAGAAGGCAAATATATGAGACAGACAATCTAAACCTTGTGTCAAAGGTCAAGCTAGGACTAAAAATGTTGATTGAGGCTTACTGCTTGCTGCTCCTCGTTTCTCTACTTTCATAAAAGTTGTAGACAGACATTCACACTCATCCAGCGGTTATCATGGGCCTCTGCTGTTAGACTCATGCACAGAGAGCGTGCACATTTACAGCTGCAGGACAAACAAAACGCATCAAAAGCCTCACGGGTCATTAAACTTCTTTTAAAGTGAGACGCTGAGGGATTAAGGAGGATCAAAGACGCTCACAGACAGGTGAGATATGAGCAGCTTGTTCCCCGACATGCTCCAACATGCAGCCAGCACACATGTGAGAGCAGGAAGACCAACCCGGCGTGATTACAGGACGCTTTTTATCAGTCAGACGTTCATCTCAGCAGGAGCACGTCCCATCGTAACTTTAAAGCTTTAATCTGGAAGAAAACCACTGCAGATCCCAGGACTGCTTTTAGCAGCCATCAGTAAATTCCAAACTTCCATCAGTGTAAACAGCAGAGAAAGACAGTCAGAGTTTTACTTTTGACTAGATGCTTTATCCATCATAAAAACACTTTTCCCAGTGCAAACCGTGCTGATGGAGGAGATCTTCTCATGTTGTCAGTTCTTGAACAAAGCTTGGACCAGGAGTGTGAGACAAACCCAGGCATGCCCCCCCCCCGTCTGTCACAGGGGTACTGGATTAGATCATGGAGAGATAGTATGTATTGATGATCTCTTCAAGCTGATTTATCAGAGTTGGCTTTAGTGCTTCCACATATATGTTCACTCTTCCTCTTCCCAGTGCAGAAAATGGACAAATTTGTACCATAAATTACACGAGAATACAAGAAAATAAATGTTAGGAGCCTAAATAGTCTGAAGGAAAACCAACAGAAGCTCTTACCTGATGGTACCTGTGAAAATGGAACAGAGCAAGGAGAGTCAGAGATGACCAGGCACCAGCAGGGTCTAGCCTCCCCTAAGAAGAACTGATCCATTGGGTGGACCCCCACCCACAAAAAGGATCCAAAAAAAAACCCCAAAACAAACTAAACAACATTTCGAACATTTATGTCTAATCTTTAAACATTTTTAACATGAATATATTTTGAATATTTTGGTTGAAATGTCCTTAAACATCTGCCTTTCCCTCTTATTCAGTTATAATGCCATTAAATACCCTTTTTCATGTTTTTTTGGCCATTTTACAACTTCTTTTTGCTTCTTTTCCCCCATTTTTTCCACTTTTATCCAATTTTTGCCCTTTTCACATTTTTGCCCATTTAAGCAACCTTTCATCATTAAATATCATTTTTTTCCCTTTCTTTTTGCTAATTTTTGTGACGTCATTTTGCCACTTTTATCCAGTTTTTTGCCCTTTTTTTAACATTTCTTTTGCCACTTTTTGTCCATTTAAGCAACCTTTTGCCATTGAATACCACTTGTTTCCTTTTTCCCAATTTTTGCTTCTCCTTTTTGCCATTTTTGCCCTTTTCACAATTTTTTGCCACTTTTTGCCCATTTAAACTTCCCTTTGCCATTACATACCACTTGTTTCCTCTTTTTTGCCCATTTTTGCCACTCTTTACTGCTTTTTGCCCATTCAAGTTACTTTCCACTCATTTTTTGTCACTTCTTACAAATATTTGCTACTTTTGACCATTTTTTCAACTTTTTCTCCCCATTTTCACCCATTTTGTGCTGCTTTTTGACCATTTTGCCACTTTTAACCTATTTTTATTGCTACTTCCAGCTGTTTTTGCCTCTTTTCACCTCTTAGATTGTGGCTCTTGCAAAGGTATTTTCAGTAATGTGGCTCTTTGGTTGAGTAACACTGCTCTATAGTAACTATAAGTTTATCCATTTTGCTCCATGCACAGCAGAGGTTAGCAAAGCAAATCACCTTTTTTCTGATTTATTGTTCTGCACCCCCCCTGAAGCTCTGTGGCGCCCCCCAGGGGAGGCCCGCCTCACACTCTGAAAACCACTGGTCTAGTCCGTGTTTGAAACAGTGGAGCCCGTATGCAGTTAAAACCACGAAGGGTCCTGTATTGTGGAGCCATGAGCTTTTCTCCTGCTGTTGCCGTGGTGTCAGGTTTGGATGATATTCTCATCATGTCAGTTTTCCTCTCTTTCAGTCTCTTTTGTTTCTGTGGTCCTGCAGGTCTGAGCAGCTTCCAGGAGAGCGTTGCCATGGACCGAATCCAGAGAATTATGGGGGTCCTTCAGAACCCACACATCGGGTAAGAACCTCAGAGAGACTTGGCCAGATTTCTTTTGGTTACTGTGCACACAAGCGGGCCATACTTGAGTCCCAGGGCGATGTGAACCCAGCTGGGCCTGAATATAAGGTACCTACCAGAGGGTAGGGTAGTAAAGTCAGTTCTCCTGTCTCTTCAGGAACCGTAGTGTCCTGGTCCGTCCTCTGCAGGGTGATGTTAGGTAGGCGGTAGATGGAGGCAGGAAGAGGGTCGTTCATAAAAACATCTGTAGTGGCAGGATGAGTTCACATGGAGCATAAACAGATGTTGACCCAGGTAGTTTCCACCCAGATGGTTGCTTTATCTTCATTTGTTCTTCTCGGTGGATTTGCAAACTAAAGACGTGCAGAGCGCCCCCCACAGGACCGGACTGTACATGCACAGAGTGCTTTGGCACAAACAGATGTTTCTAGAGTAAAGAGACCAGAGAGGAGGGGGCAGACGCACCCGGCACAGTAAAAATCCTCTAATGTGAAAACACCCTTAAATATCAGCGCTAAAGCAGCTCAGTGTCCCTGCTGCGCTTCTTTTTTACCGTCTTTGACCCTTCTCTGCCTCCGTCAGATCCTGAAAACTGAAAATCAGCAAGAGAGCATCTTTAGGCTGATTTAAAGTCGACAGCTGATAAAAATAGACGGCGTTAGATTCATGTTTTTGGACACTCTACTGTTGATTCCTGCTCTCAGCCCAGCTCAGCTTTAATCTGGTGTTTGTGTGTGGCAGCAGTTAAAGATGTTAGAAATACTGTTAGAAATAATGAGCTGCTCAGAGAACAACCAAACTTTATCTCTAAAAGTCACACAAAGATCAGCTTCAGGCACTGAAACAAACACTTTCTCATCCTGCTGTCGTAGTAGTAATTAGTGTCATTATTGAATCAAAAGTGACTAAATGAATGGGCCAACAGACTGAAATTTGTATCAAATAGAGTAAAATAAATACTGGGGGGCCTCTGATCCTCTCTGAAAAATGTCCAGATGGTATAGTCCAGTGCTGCAAAATAATGCAAGTAAATTCAGTTCAACCATAGTGAAAGTATTGCTCATAAATGGGGAAATTATGCTTCAAAATACATTAAAATCCATGTATATTTGTAAAAAGGTTAAGCCAAAATCTCAAGGCACATCATATTTAAATTGATACAAAACAGGCTTTTTAAATAATGTCACAGTCAAGGTGGCCTATGAGGGGGGCAAAGGGGAGAGCTTTCTTGGGCCCAGACAACTGGGGATCATGGAGATGGCAAAAGTGGTCAAATGGTGGCAAAAATGGGTTAAAAGTGATGAACAAACATGGCAAATTGGGCAAAAAGTGGCCGAACAAAGTCAGAAATGGGTGAAAGAAGGTAAAGTGGCCAAACAATGGGTCAAAACTGGCAAAAACTTGTTGAAAATAGTGGCAAAAATGGGTTTTAAGTGGCCTAAAAGAAGGGTTAAATGCTGTAAAAAGGTGGTAAAAATGGGTTTACAGTGATTAAAAAAGGGCAAAATTGGGCAAAAACATGGTCAAATAATGGCAAAAGTGGGCACAAACTGGTAAAAAGGTGGCAGAAATGGTCTGAAGTGTCAGAAAGGTGGCAAATTAAATCACAAGTGGCAGAAAAGTGGCAAAAAAGGGTTAAAGTTGCTAAAAGGTGGTAAAAAGGGGTTAAAAGTGATGGGAAAAAATGGCCAAACAATAACAACACTGGGTGAAAAGTGGCTAACAGTAGCAAGAATGGGTTAAATGTGGCAAAAAGTGGCAAAATGGGTCAAATGTAGTAATAAGAAGTGGCAAAAATGGGTAGAGAAATTGGTTAACTTGGTTAAAAGTAGCATGAATGAATAATTTCAACACCTATTTTAACCCAATAATAGCTTGTCATGCTCTTAATGAGGTAACTGTTAGCCAGGATGCTAGCACCAATGCTACTGATCCGACACACACACACACACTGATATCATCAATTAATCCCGACTGGGGAGGGTCCAGTCTTCTGGGGGTTTTCAGGGGCCAGATCTGTGGGCGGGCCTGGTTACAGTACTCGCCATAAAGTTGTAGTAATAACGTTTGGTACAAATCCCCACGGCACACCCAGACTTGCCTTAAGGTACACTGGTGTGCCAAAGCACACCATTTGAGAACCGCTGGCATAGAGGTCTAAGTCTGGCTCCATCTATATAGAGTTCATGTTTGATGAACACACCTGTGAGAATGTGGGGAGTAGACTGGGACTCTCCGTCTGATGCTGACTAAACAGAATCATTATTGTCAGTATAATATCAGCTCTCTTAGTACTAGTTTGTTAAATAAAGCCTGCAGGGACAAACAAAGAGCCGTGGTTGTGTTCAATCACTCCTCCTGTTTTTATAAAGAGAACCTTTAGTTATACACGCTGGTATTTATTACACTGACTGTGTCGTAGATTTCCTCCTGCACTCTGAGCGACCTGCAGAAACGTCACTGTGGTGATGGAGCAGATCTCAGACGGCCTTGTTCGATCTTTGAAGTCTCCTCCGTTAGAGTTTAGTCTGTTAGAACAGAACAATAAGCTGAGAGGAGAGAGTCTGACAATCACAGGAAACATTCGAAGGTTGATTTTATGATTTACACTTAGAGCTGACCCAATCAGGACCCAGAGACTTGGTGCAGAGACATGATGAGGGTCCTGAGCTGGTTCAAAGACTCTTTCAAGTCTTAGGTGGGGAAAAGGTCAGCTGTCTCCTTCTAAAACTGTTCTTTTTGATCAAATACCCAACAGCAGAACAGTTAGAACTGTAGTTAAGAGCCCCATAAGTGTTTGATTGTTTGAAAGGCATAAACACGTGACGTTAGATCCTGTCAAACACTGACCATGACGTCTGTAGAGAGATGCTGACCCTTCCTCCTTCAGTCTAACTAAACGTGAGAATGTTATGGTAGAAATCGTGGCTGAGGTTGAGTTTTAGCTGTGTTGATGTTCTCTGAGCTGTTTGAGAGCCCAGCATGGCGACGCTTCTAGGTTTAGACTCACTGACACCAGTACCAGTGTTGTGTACCAGGGTCGACTCTGACCCCAGGTCTCTGCAGATACTGGACTCAGTCTAATTCTACAGCGGGATGTTTGAGTCGCAGTAATCCAACAGGAGCGGAGATGGAGTCGGTGATGTTCTAACACACAGGTGTCAAACTCAAGGCCTGGGGGCCAAATGCGGCCCACGGTGCAGTTTTACCCGGCCTGCAAGGTCATTTCATATTTTAAATAGAAGTGGCTCACTGGATGATGGCTGCAGATTTTCCCCAGTATAAAAATGTAAATGTAACCTTGAAGATTTAAAAAAAAATCCTTGTAAGTCATAAAAATCTAAAAACCCAGAGTAGAAATAATTAGAGTAAAAGTCAGGAATGAGGGAAAGAAATTCATTTGTTTTCATTTCATATTTTCATTTTGCATCCCAAGATTATGACTGAAACTTAGGATTTTGACCTTTTATTTCATATTTTGACCTTTTAGACTCACTATTTTTCATTTTAAATCATATCTTGACCTTTAAAACTCCTAACTTTGACTTTTAATCCCATGTTTTCACTTTTTAAACTCCTGATCTAGATTTTTATCTCATATTTTTACCTTTAAACTCATGATTTTAAGTCTCTATCTTGTATATTTGCCTTTTAAAAACCTTATTTTGAGTTTTAATCTTATAAAGTTGAACTCATTTATTTATTTATTTAGCATTTATTTGACATGGATGCAGTAACATTGATGCTGTGATATTTAATTATTTTGACTTTTTTTTTAAATCTTAAAATCATTTATCATCACTGTTTAATTTTTCTTATAATCATCACCTGTGAAAACAGGGTTGATAGTTTTCAGTTAAATCTTGACCCTGTTAGGCCCTCAGGTTAGACCTGAATTCAGATTCCTCCCCTGCTGTGATTGAGTTTGACACCTCTGCTCTGACATAAACGAGGATGTTCAAGTCCAGCAGACTGTAGAGAAAGATCATGTAGAGGACAGTGGAGGATCATTACATATTATGAATAAAACCTTCAGATTGTAGGTCTTCTTTAGTACAGTATGTAGGTTTTTATTCAGTCTGGGTTTTTACTCAGTCTTGTACTTGGGCTAAAAAGTGGTTCTGATGCAGCGCTACTCCCTGGTCTGCTCCCATGAGAACAGCCAAATCTGGATTCAAGCATGTTTGATGTTTATGAATTTAGATCATGGCAGTCAAATCATGGATTCAGGGACAAAGTCTTTATCAGACTTCAACAGTTCATGTTTACTGTGCATGCAAACAAACGGATATCAGCTCCTGTTAAACCGGAAACATAACTGCCCACAAACATGATAAACCAGAAGCACATGCATGGATTTATTACGCTTACAGGAAAGGTAAAAGTCTCAGCCTCTTTTAAACTGTAAGAATTTCTCAGATGTAATGAAATCTGAAGGTTTGAGGTTTGTTGTCAGTGAGTTCATTTCAGTTTCACCCTCTGGTACCCCTTGTGCCAAAAATGCACACTTAGTTGATATTTTTTTAAAAACTTTGTCCTCTTTCACAATTAATATTATCATGTTTTGTATTTTTTGTTCATTTCTGCACAATTGTCAAAATTCTGTCCCAGCCACAACAATCAGGCCAACAGAAATAAAGTAAACCTTTTTTATAGCGTTAATATCCCTGCTGTCTTTAGATCCATACACCATTAAGACATGAATCATGCATTTCCTGGTTTCTGGGCTTCATTTGAGAGTTGGGGCTTTACATTTTAACCTGGACCATTTATTTACCCTGTGACGTCATTTTTACCATATATGGGCGAAGGCAGGAAATCCATGTTTTCTCCACCAGATTTCAGTGTTCTACTGCCCTCTGCTCCCCTTCTCTCTCACTCTCTGAGGTTTTGTTTCAGTGCAGATCAGTGTGTGAGTCTGTGAGTGTGTCTGTGCAATCATCAAAAAATAAGTTCTCTCATTTTCATGTAGTAACCTGCAAAAAAATCATTTTTTGTGTATTTTGCATCTAAAAATGCAGTGACATCATCAATGAAACATGGCATTTAAAGGGTTAAAAAATTAAAATGAATGAGTATTTGACATTTATGGTTAGGGCTGACCTTAAATCAGAAAATATAATTAATAACAGTAAAACAGTTTTAAATGTATGATATTTATAACATGATTTAAAGGTGTGCATTTCTGCACAGAAGGGTGAGAAACGTGAGTATTTTAGAAAAACTGACCTCACAGAAAAACTAATAATGCATTTTAACCAATGATGCTACTAATCAATGACATATGCCAGGCTGCAGTCAGCCATGAATACGTTTTTCACTTTGAGTGTAGTATCTTGAAAAAAATCAGTTTGTGTTTTTTCTCATCAAAAATGTTGTTTGCTTACATCACAAACATGGCAGTTAGAGGGTTAAAAGATATGACAGTTATTGAGTATTTGGTATTTTTGTTAATGGCACAAGGTGATGAAACAAGGAAAAAATTAAACAGTTAAAAATAAACTAATATAACTGTTGTATTTACAGCAATAACCTCCCTGTGCTTTTATGCACTAGGAGGAAAATTAGGCAGCGATTTGCAGGGATACCAGAGGGTTAAGATCAAGTCACAGAAAAATGTAGAAACGGTCAGTTTTTTGTTCTTCATGAAACGGGAAGTAGTTTTTTCAGAGTCCTAAAACACTCGGAGAGCCATAGATCTGAGCCGAGTGGATTTAAAGGTGTCCAAACAGATCAATAACGTACAGAAACGCTCATCAGACAGCTTTTTAAGTTCTATAATAACTTAAATTCCCTGTCTTTAGTCTCGGGAAGTCTGTACCCTCCATGTTTAAGACTGTCGCTCGCTTTGATAGGAAGCAGCACAGCCTTGTCCTGTGAGTTCATGTGAAAAAACGTCTGCTGGATCAGAGGAACCCCTCTGAGCGCCTATTTCAAGAAGAATTTTCCACAATTGATATCAATCCTTTCTCCTTCTCATTCAAAAATGTTGCACCAGGACTGATTGCTCTACGATTGTTTTAAGACTCTGAAAAAAGCCCTACTTCCTGTTTCATGGCCATGACTACAGTCTAACACAGTTATAACTGAAGGTGATGTTTCCCTGCTGGAGTTATCTGCTTTTACATCTGTGGACATTTCTGTGGGATGACTACATTCAGAGCTGCAGATGTTTATGTTTGAAGGTGTTAAGCTGTGGAGTTAGCCTTCAGCTCTGATTTGTGTAGTTTTTTTTTTTGCAGATGTGATTCTATGAAATCCTCGTTCGGCACACTTCACTCTCAGCTGTTTTACGATGCCTCAGATAGATCAGACTCCTTCACAGAGATCCTCCGTACAGAGGTCTGATATAAAGAGAGAGAGAGAGATTATATAAGAGGCACAAACTGCAGCTGATGAAGAACACGTGGAGCAAACATCAGGAAACATTCAGACCACTGCTGCTCACTCACACCACTTTATTTCATCACACACACACATCACACACACCCACAATCACACACACACAATCAGGCTTACAACTCAGGAAACGACGCAGTCTTGTGTTGATCAATACTTTGATTTATTGATGGATGAGACGATGCATTTCACCAAAAAAGGCTTTAGAAGGGAGAGAAACTCAAACTTTAGTTTGACCTCTTGGTGAAAAGTTCGTCTGAATGTTGATTTTAGGAATAAAGTCAGAAGAAAACTCCACATCTGCTCCCTTAAAGGACGGTTCAGACACGGCTGACATCATAGGAAGATTCACCTTAAACTACAGCCTCACAGGCTCTGGTATGAGATTTCTGATGAGACAGAAAATGAATTTAAATATTCATTTATATGAAAAAACAGGCTTCACCAACGTTGAACTGAAGGTGCCGCTTGTTTTGCAGTCATGTGATCTCAGAGAGACTCTGACGTCAGGAAGTGAAGAACATCAGCGAGAAAGTTAGTCTGTTAAAGCTCTAGGTGGCGCTGCATGCTGCACTTTCCCCGTTTCTACATCCATCAGCAGCAGCGTTGGGGGTAACACGTTACAAAGTAATCCTTTAGAGTACTCAGATTACTTTTCTGTTGTAAAGAGTAACTTGACACGTTAGTTTTACAATTCAAGTAATCCCATTAGTAGTTACATCTTCATAAAAGTAATCTGTTACTAAAAAAATCCTTTGTCTTCAGGGGCTTCAACAAGAGAGAAAGGAATGAAGGAAGCTTCTTGAATCGTCTGCTCCGTTTGTCCTTCTCTCTTCCTGTAGTCACGCTGGTACGTAGCGCTGTGTCAGCGGAAGGTGAACATTCTGTGCCATGATGTGCGCGTTGTTAGCTTGTTGTTCCAGCGAGATGACAGAGAGGACAGCATGACTGTGGAATTATCCCCATTATGATGGACTTTTGGATAAAAGGGACAAGAGCGGCATCCTGGTGAAATAAGTTTAAAAGCTCCGTTTGCTTTCATTCAATCAGCTGTGCAGCCGTTCCGATTACGCGCTGCTATTACACACAGCGTTGGTGTGATTCTGTCGGCCTCAGCTCAGCTTGTTGTCAGATTGTGAGCATGTTAAAATGCTGTAAAGGTTTCCCTGTCTGTTAGCGGTGTTCTCCGGCTGCACAGATACAGATTATGGGCTGTAAATGAGGCTGTTCATTGGCATTAGAGTCTGACATTCAGATGCAGACGTCGTTATCTGTTGTTTTTTTCAAACCGCCGAGTGGAATGATTGGCTAAAGCGTTTAATATTTAGTGACGTAAAAGTACTCTAACACGTTAGTTTTAGACGTAGCTAACGAAGTAACGGAACAAGTTACTTTTGTCAGTATGTAACGCAGTAATCTAACCAGTTAGTTTCAAAAGTAGCGCTACCCAACACTGATCAGCTGTGATCCCTACACTCTACACAGGTGAACTGGTTTACCTGGAGGCGGGGGGGTCCAGATCACTCATGACCTCCTTCTACAGGAGTCAAGGACTGAGACCAGAGTCTGGAGGAGTCTAGGATTGAGACCAGAGTCTGGAGGAGTCTAGGACTGAGACCAGAGTCTAGAGCAGTCAAGGACTGAGACCAGAGTCTGGAGGAGTCTAGGACTGAGACCAGAGTCTAGAGCAGTCAAGGACTGAGACCAGAGTCTGGAGGAGTCAAGGACTGAGACCAGAGTCTAGAGCAGTCTAGGACTGAGACCAGAGTCTAGAGCAGTCTAGGATTGAGACCAGAGTCTGGAGGAGTCAAGGACTGAGACCAGAGTCTAGAGCAGTCTAGGACTGAGACCAGAGTCTGGAGGAGTCAAGGACTGAGACCAGAGTCTAGAGCAGTCTAGGACTGAGACCAGAGTCTGGAGGAGTCTAGGACTGAGACCAGAGTCTAGAGGAGTCCAGGACTGAGACCAGAGTCTAGAGGAGTCAAGGACTGAGACCAGAATCTAGAGGAGTCAAGGACTGAGACCAGAGTCTAGAGGAGTCTAGGACTGAGACCACAATCAAGAGGAGTCAAGGACTGAGACCAGAGTCTAGACAAGTCCAGGACTGAGATGAGAGTCTAGAGGAGACAAGGACTGAGACCAGAGTCTAGAGGAGTCAAGGACTTAGACTTCAGTCTAGAGGAGTCTAGGACTGAGACAAGGGTCTAGGGGAGTCAAGGACTGAGACCAGAATCTAGAGGAGTCAAGGATTGAGACCAGAGTTTAGAGGAGTCAAGGACTGAGACCAGAGTCTAGAGGCGTCAAGGACTGAGACTAGACTCTAGAGCAGTCTAGGACTGAGACCAGAGTCTGGAGGAGTCTAGGACTGAGACCAGAGTCTAGAGCAGTCAAGGACTGAGACCAGAGTCTGGAGGAGTCAAGGACTGAGACCAGAGTCTAGAGCAGTCTAGGACTGAGACCAGAGTCTGGAGGAGTCTAGGACTGAGACCAGAGTCTAGAGCAGTCTAGGATTGAGACCAGAGTCTGGAGGAGTCAAGGACTGAGACCAGAGTCTAGAGCAGTCTAGGACTGAGACCAGAGTCTGGAGGAGTCAAGGACTGAGACCAGAGTCTAGAGCAGTCTAGGACTGAGACCAGAGTCTAGAGCAGTCTAGGACTGAGACCAGAGTCTAGAGCAGTCTAGGACTGAGACCAGAGTCTAGAGCAGTCTAGGATTGAGACCAGAGTCTGGAGGAGTCAAGGACTGAGACCAGAGTCTAGAGCAGTCTAGGACTGAGACCAGAGTCTGGAGGAGTCTAGGACTGAGACCAGAGTCTAGAGCAGTCAAGGACTGAGACCAGAGTCTGGAGGAGTCAAGGACTGAGACCAGAGTCTAGAGCAGTCAAGGACTGAGACCAGAGTCTGGAGGAGTCAAGGACTGAGACCAGAGTCTAGAGCAGTCTAGGACTGAGACCAGAGTCTGGAGGAGTCAAGGACTGAGACCAGAGTCTAGAGCAGTCTAGGACTGAGACCAGAGTCTGGAGGAGTCAAGGACTGAGACCAGAGTCTAGAGCAGTCTAGGACTGAGACCAGAGTCTAGAGCAGTCTAGGACTGAGACCAGAGTCTAGAGCAGTCTAGGACTGAGACCAGAGTCTGGAGGAGTCTAGGACTGAGACCAGAGTCTGGAGGAGTCAAGGACTGAGACCAGAGTCTAGAGCAGTCTAGGACTGAGACCAGAGTCTGGAGGAGTCTAGGACTGAGACCAGAGTCTAGAGCAGTCTAGGACTGAGACCAGAGTCTGGAGGAGTCAAGGACTGAGACCAGAGTCTAGAGCAGTCTAGGATTGAGACCAGAGTCTGGAGGAGTCAAGGACTGAGACCAGAGTCTAGAGCAGTCTAGGACTGAGACCAGAGTCTGGAGGAGTCAAGGACTGAGACCAGAGTCTAGAGCAGTCTAGGACTGAGACCAGAGTCTGGAGGAGTCTAGGACTGAGACCAGAGTCTAGAGCAGTCTAGGACTGAGACCAGAGTCTAGAGCAGTCTAGGACTGAGACCAGAGTCTAGAGCAGTCTAGGACTGAGACCAGAGTCTAGAGCAGTCTAGGACTGAGACCAGAGTCTAGAGCAGTCTAGGATTGAGACCAGAGTCTGGAGGAGTCAAGGACTGAGACCAGAGTCTAGAGCAGTCTAGGACTGAGACCAGAGTCTGGAGGAGTCAAGGACTGAGACCAGAGTCTAGAGCAGTCTAGGACTGAGACCAGAGTCTGGAGGAGTCTAGGACTGAGACCAGAGTCTAGAGCAGTCTAGGACTGAGACCAGAGTCTGGAGGAGTCTAGGACTGAGACCAGAGTCTAGAGCAGTCTAGGACTGAGACCAGAGTCTAGAGCAGTCTAGGACTGAGACCAGAGTCTAGAGCAGTCTAGGACTGAGACCAGAGTCTGGACAAGTCTGATCTAAGAGGCTAGCTGAGCCTCTTTATCAGCTTTTCTCCCTTGTTTTGTCAAAAATAGCTCCTGATACACCAGAGAGACCAGGTTTACTGGGAACTGGAGTGCTCTGTGGAAGTGGCTTTTCCTGACTCTGCCCCCCCAGACTTTAGATGGATCCACGTCTGCAGCCGTGTCTCTGTGTGAGCTATACTGCTTATGTTTTGGGATTCATCCGTTTTGATAGCGCTAGCTTCTCCATGCAGGAATCCTTTCCCTGCCTCCGTCAGGATCTTCACTGTGACGTGACTGCAAACGACCTGTTAACTGATATCAGCCTGTTGGACCAAAACTGGTCCATCAGCACAAAAACCTGCACACTGATCAGCTTTCAGGTCAAACAAGTGAAAATGCTGGCAGTTTAGAAGTCATGAGATAGACCTGGAGTTAAGATCTAGAGCTAGCGTCCTTTAAAACGTTAGAACTAAGAGAGGAGAGGAGAAGGTCTGCTGTGCTTCCTGTAGTTTCACAGCTCTAGTTCTTCTATGATGTATTTTCTATAAAACCACAATCGTGACGAGCGTTTCCTCCAACATGTTCATAGTTTCTCGTGGTCGGTCAGTAGATGGGATGTGGGCTATGAGTTTAAACGCTTCGTCTGATAGGACCGCACACGGCGCTGCAGCGGAGGAGGCGGGACGCGTCCAACGTCTGATTGAACACACACACACATCCTGCAGTGTGGGTGAAACACGGCGGCCATAATGAACCACGACAGACGACATGTTTATTTTAGGATCCAGAGTTTCACGATAAACAGCAGGCTGTAAAATCAGAGACGACCAGGCCGTAAAGCCGAGTCAGCAGAGATGTTTAAAGTCTGGATATTTACCGTGTTCATTCAGGCAGGAGGCAGGAGGCCGTAAATAAAAATGATTCTCTGTTTTTATTTGAGCCCAGCCGAGGAGAGCTGAATGTTTGCAGGTTATAGCCTCAGTAAAATGGTCCTTTCTTCCTCCTAATGTGACGTAAACATCAGAAAATGTTTGAATAAATCAGGATTTACAGATTTAGATTTAAAGCGAGAGCTGATGAAAAGTAAATAGAAAACTCTGGGGGGGATAAAACATTTTTATTACAAATACAGAAAAAAGGAAAAGAGAGAGCAGAGAGGGTCTGCCTTCATTATGACTTTATTTTCTCTTTAGTTTGATTTTTATTCCTAATCAGGATGAATCAGAGGATTTCAGGGTCAAAGGCGGTCCTCTTTAAATAATAATGGAACTGGATTAAAAAAAAGTTTGTTTCCCTCTAAACCACGCTCCAAACAATGACCTGTTTTATTTTCTATACTTACATCAGGCCTGCAGAATACAAGAACGTTTGCAATGTGCAATTATATATGCTGCAATAAATAAGCACGGTAAAGAGATGCACAGTATCTGCCTTCAGCTTCTGCAGTCATAACTGTGTGAAAGAATGAGCATTAAACCCAGACCTGCATCCAACAGGTGCTCATAAACCTGGTCTGAACAGTTAATCCAGTTTCAGATCCCTGAAGGTGATAGAATATTTCTGTAATCCTGTACGTGTGTCAGAATCCCAGTCTACTAGAGTGAGTCTGGATCATCTCTGATAAAGCCTCAGATTAGTTTTTATCATGACTTTCATGTTTACTCCACACTTGTTTGTCAGAGCGTTGTTCTGTCGTCATGACGACTGATTATAAAAGCCTGTAACTTCAACCAATCAGTGTGTGATTAAAGCAGATCTACAAAACATGTGGGCTATATTGAAACAGCAGTTTATGTTTGATCTGTCTATTATGTTAGTCAGTATGTAGAATGATGTTTTACTAAAATACAGAAGATGAGGAACTTAAAAAATCATTGCATATTAAAACATAATCTCAATATTAGGAAAAACATCAGTCCAAAGTAGGGCCGAATGATTTGGAAAAATAATCTAACTTCCATTAATTTTCCCAATATAGCGAATGCAATGTGATATGCTATATTTCTTAAGTTCTCCATTTTAAATGCAGTATATTCCAACAAACAAGCAATAAATCTCTGTATATTGTAACATAATACTGGATTAAACTAAGGCTGAACAATTTTGGAAAATATCTAACTGATTATTCTGACTCATTGTAAATTGAATGTGAGTTGTTGTATTGAAGGGAGTGATAATTTTTTACATCGTTCTCATATTTAATAAGAAAAACATAGAAAAATGACAAAGTAGGGTTTTTGTAGACCAGAGGTGTCAAACTCAACCACAGCAGGGGCCGGATTCTGGATTTAGGTCTAACCTGAGGGCCTAACAGTGTCCAGATTTAACCATAAACTGTCAACTTATTTTCACCAGAGATACATTTTGGACAAGAAAACCTTTCGAAAAAAAAAAAGTCAAAATGCTAAGTTTAAGAGCTCAAACTCTGTGATAAAAAAAATTAAATGAATGAGATCAAAAGGTAAAAACACATAATTAAAATTTAAAATAGTGTTTTTATATGTAAATATATCAGATACAAAATAATTTTTTTTATGTAATTATATCAGATACAAAGTTAAATTAATGTTTTTATATGTAAATATATCAGATAGAAAGTTAAATTAATGTTTTTATATGTAAATATATCAGATAGAAAGTTAAATTAATGTTTTTATATGTAAATATATCAGATAGAAAGTTAAATTAATGTTTTTATATGTAAATATATCAGATAGAAAGTTAAATTAATGAGTTTAAAAGGTCAAAATATGAGTTGAAATCATAGTTTTTGAGTCAAACAGGTAAAAATATGAGATTAAAAGTCAAAGTTAGGAATTGGAAGGTCAAAACATGCAATGAAATTAGAAAAATTTAGTCAAAAAGGTCAAGATATGACCTAAAATTTAAAATTGTGACTCCAAAAGGTCAAAATGTTTGATAAAAGTTTAAATTATGAATTAAAAAGGTTAAGATATGAAATAAAAATTCAAAATTATCAGTTTAAGTCGTAAATCTCAGATGCAATATTGAGAGTCTTAAATAAAAACACAAATTTTCCCCCCACCACATTCCTGACTTTTTATCCGATAAATTTTTACTCTTTAGTTTTTCCATTTTTATGACTTAACAAGGATATTTGGAACCTTGAATGTTAAATTTACATTTTTAAAGTGGAGGAAATCTGCAGACCTCATACTGGTGGGCCAGTTAGAATAAAAATATGATCGGATCCTGAGGGCCAGGTAGAACTGTACCACGGGCCGGTTTTGGCCCCCAGGCCTTGAGTTTGACACCCATGTTGTAGACTGTTCTTAGAAAATGGCACTTGGATGATTGTATGATATGTAATGCTTAACATCTCGGCTGCATGAAAAAGTTTTATACTGGTATTTTGACTCACATTTCAGGTTGATGAAATATTGCACCTAATGGGATTTTAAAAGAGCAGAGGGCCATAATGAGATTGAGTCTAATTTTGGATGAATTGCCCAGCCCTAGTCCAAAAGAGGCTCCAGGTCAGCCGTGTTTACAGAGAGGATTCAGACCTCCTTCCTTTCATCAGCTCGAAGCTACAGTGTAAAAAAATCTCTGATCTACACTCAGCACCCATCATGACAAAGGGGAAAACTGAGTTTTAGATATTTTTACACATTTATTTAAAAACTATAATCTCACGCAGACATCAGCACTCAGAGCCTTTAGTAAACGTGGCTCAGGTTTCTCTGGTCTCTGCTGAGATGTTTCTACACCTTCACTGGAGTCCACCTGTCCTAAATCAACCTGATTGGACATGATTCTAAGGCTCTGCCCCTCTCTATAGAAGACCTCACAGCTGACAATGATATCAGAGCAGAAACCAAGGGTCAAAGGTCAAAGGAGCTGCAGAGCTCAGAGACAGGATTGTTGACAGGCACAGATGTGGGGAAGACTACAGAATTCCTACAGATTCCTAAGAGAACAGTGGCCTCCAGAATTCTCACATGAGGAGGTTTGGACCAATCAGGACTCTTCTAGAGCATGTCACCTGACCAAACTGAGAAATCAGCATAACATTCTCCACATCTCCTCCTTTACCCTACGATCCAGCTGCTGTAGGCAGATTCTGGACTCATGCTGACCAGAACTGTCACAGAAACAAGAGTTGGTAGAAACAGCAGAATAAGCAGTTTAAGATGGGTGGAGCCAACATCCTCAGCTCTGCTGCTCATCCCACAAATGTGTGTTCCTTACCAGTGGCTCCATTTAAAGGGAAATAAACAGGATTCCAATGAGCGACTCAGGGCTTCATGGCGCTGTGCAGCGCTCTCTACAGGCTCCTGGTGTGTACAGCCGCAGTACACCCAGATGGCGGCACTGGTGGAACTTTTTTGAGAAAAAAGTGACTTTTAAATGAAATAAAAGGATGCAATTAATCAGGTTTAACTGCAGAAATTCTGAGATGAATCACTAATGAAACATTTATTCTTTTGACTGTCCTAATTTACATGTGAGGGCATAGAAAAGAAATGTAGGTTTTAGTGAAAAACTTGATTATTTTTCTTTCTTTTCAATATAAAATAATCAGTTATTTAATGTAGCTGAGTGTGTTCTCATACTTGTTTCCTTTATTGCTCTGATTTTGGTCTACCAATCACATTTTATATAAAAATGGCTGACAGTGATTGGTCCCTGATCAATAGGATCAATTAAAGTTAAATAGAAATAATAAATGATAAATTCTTTAAATGTTTAAAGAATCACTCTGACATTGGTTATCAGTAAAACAGTAAATGTTCATCTTCCTGGTGACTGGAGTGTAGCGGCGTTTTTGGTTGATAAAACTTGGCTGGATTACAGTACAGTGTGTATGTGTGGCTGTGAGCGGTGGGCGGGGCCTCTGCGGCGCTCCAGGGCTTACTGTTCTATTTATAGCTTGTGAATGGAAGGAGGGCCGCCCCCCCCGCTGCTGCCACGTGTGGGCTGTGTGTGTACATGTGTGTGTGCTGCGGTCACATTTCTCATGTGGAGCTGAACATGCTCCACTCGCCTCCACGTCATGTGAGCCTCGTATGTGTGATCAGATAGCATCACACAGACATGGAGGAATGCACACACACACACACACACACTCAGGCCTTTTTATTTATTCAGTCTTTGTGCCGTTTCATGTCGTCCACCAATCAGATGCAGCGACTCGTCGATGAGTCTGCAGAGGCTTTATGAGGATTATGTAACGGCCATTGGCGAGACATCGCAACGCCATCTGATCAGAGAAGGGGCGGGGGGGGGGGGTGTTAATGTGCAGTGAGACCTCCTCGATGTCACTGAAGAAATGAATGACCTCACAGCTCTAAATGTTGGATACATCCATATTCCAGTTTCTATAAATGTTAATATCAAAGAGTTCCAAAACTTAGAAGAACATTTTATCTTCAGTCACAAGTACTGAGTCTGAAAAATCAAAATTTTATTGGAATCACAATAAAGAGGAGGTGTGATGTACAAAGAGTTGGGTCACTGTGTAAAAATGTAATTAGAATCAGAAGTTAATGGTTGTCAAATCTCATAAAGCCATATTTGATTCACAGTAAATCTGAAACAACAGATCAGCTGTTAAACCGAGACATTTCACCATTTCAGGAAAAATTTTAGCTTATTTTGAATTTGATGGCAGCAACACATTAATGAAAATGAACAAAAAATACATCTGACCGCAGAACAGTTTTCCTCTGACCACAGAACAGTTTTCCTCTGACCACAGAACAGTTTTCCTCTGACCACAGAATAGTTTTCATCTGACCGCAGAACAGTTTTCCATGTTTCCTCTGACCACAGAAGTTTTCCATGTTTCCTCTGACCACAGAACAGTTTTCCATGTTTCCTCTGACCACAGAACAGTTTTCCATGTTTCCTCTGACCACAGAACAGTTTTCCATGTTTCCTCTGACCACAGAACAGTTTTCCATGTTTCCTCAGTCCATGTTAAATGAGCTTTGGTCCAGAGAAGACGGTGGTGTTTCTGGATCCTGGTCACATATGGCTTCTTCTCTCCATGATCAGCTTTAACTGTCATTGGTGGATGGCACGGCCAACTGTGTTGACAGACGATGATTTCTGGAATGTTCCTGAGCCCATGCAGTGATTTCACCACAGCATCATGTCTGTTTTTAATGCAGTGGCCCCTGAGGGCCCCTTCAGCCTTGTCCCTTGCTCTCAGAGATTTCTCCAGATTCTCTGAATCTGTTGATGATATTATGGACTGTAGGTGGAGGAGATTCAAAGTCTCATGTTTTTCACAGCTTGGTGAATCTCTGCCCATCTTCACTTCTGAGAGACCCTGTGTTAAAACTAGTGTTAAAATGCTCCTTCAGCTGTTTTTCATTGGTATCACTAACTCTTTCAGCTGTTTGTTGTTAGCTAATATTTTTCCTGAAGTGGTAAAATATCTCAGTTCAACATCTGATAAGTTCTAAATCAGTGGTTGGCGGGCCTCCCCTGGGGGGCGCCACAGAGCTTCATGGGAGGCGCAGAACCATAAACCTGACAAAAGGTGATTTGCTTTGCTAACCTCTGCTGTGCATGGAGCAAAATGGATAGCCTTATAGTTGCTATAGGGACAATAGAGCAGTGTTACTCAACCAAAGAGCCAAATGACTGAAAATACCTTTGCAAAAGCCACAATCTAAGAGGTGAAAAGAAGCAAAAACAGCTGGAAGTAGCAATAAAAATGGGTTAAAGGTGGCAAAAATGGTCAAAGAGCAGCAAAAAAAGGGTGAAAAGGGGGAGAAAAAGTTGAAAAAATGGTCAGAAAGTAGCAAAAATGTGTGAGAAGTGACAAAAAATGAGTGGAAAGTGACTTAAATGGGCAAAAAGCAGTCAAGAGTGGCAAAAATGGGCAAAAAAGAGGAAACAAGTGGTATATAATGGCAAAGGGAAGTTTAAACGGGCAAAAAGTGGCAAAAAAATGTGTAAAAGGGCAAAAATGGAAAAGAATATGAAAAAGGGGTATTTAATGGCATTTTAACTGAATAAGAGGGAAAAGCAGACGTTTAAGGACATTTGCAAACCCAAATATCCAAAATATATGAATGTTAAAAATGTTTTGTGGGTGGGGGTCCACCGAATGAATCAGTTCTTCTTAGGGGAGGCTCACTCTCACACACTTTGAAAACCCCTGATCTACAATATGGATTTATGAGATTTGACAATCATGAAATTGTGTTTTTATTCACTTTTTACACAGTGTCCCAACTTTTTTGGAATAACCGATTGGAATAATCAAGTTTATACTCCATCATCATTTTTACATTAGTGATATAGAAATTGTGATTTTTAATAACATTCAATCCTGTTAAAATCAAAGTATAAGTCAAAATAACCATTTTTAGAGTCCTTCTGCATCTTTAAACCCGCTGTACATAAATTCAGCCACCAGGGGGCTCTCAATCTAAACAATAACAAAAGGCAGCTGAGAATCATGGGAGTTGTGAGCTGTCAAGGCCGTATGACCCGCTCAGAAATCACGCCGGCGCTCAGCCTGATTGAGCGTCGTTTGGCGTGTTGACCATGGGCCGACCAGCTGCTCCTGACCGTTGGAGGGATTTCTGACGTTTGATACGACAGCACCGAGGATATTTTAGTTTTACGTTCTGGTTTGTGAGTCTAGCTTTAATGTTGTAAAGATTGGCTTAGTTCAGTTTTATGAGATCCTGGTCTGTGGTGAGAATGTAAAAGAATGTAAACATCGTACTATTTTAAATCCAAAAAGACAAGCTTTAACCTCTCATTTATTTATTAAAATTGACATCTGAATTAAACTCAGGACCTTAAAAAAGTGTTGTGTAAAGTCTTCAGTCAGGACGTTTCTGTGAGTCCGCTCGTATCAGAAATAACACCGAGGACATGTGGCCCTCATCCGTTTGACTTTGGTTTTCATAAACTCACATAAAGGTTATCTTAGCTAAATTTATATAAAAGCTTTTTTTATTTTAGTGTCAGATAACCAAATCAACCTGTTTTAACTGTAACAACCTTTACTGCACAGTGAGAGCAGAACCAGGAGCAGAATCCTCAACTTTGGGGGATTTTTCCTCTCAAACTGTCAGACAGAATCTCAAATCCCCATGGCAACAGCAGGAATGAGTTTTAATGTGCCTTTCTCGACAGGTAGGCCTACCTGTGGACATCGAGCTGAATATTTGTTCTCATTTATCTGCTAGCTGTGTTTGCTGGTGATGCTGTTTGTGAGATAGAGTCAGAGTGCTTTTATCTGTTTGCAGCTTTTTCACCAGAGAGAATGAGAAATAAAGTCAACTCCACTGATGTCTGTCCCAGTCAGTCCTGGCTCCACTGGGACGGTGGAGGATGATGGTCGTTCACTGTAGCTGACCAATGACAGGTCAAAGAATGAGGGCTTAAATTTCACTCACTGACTGGTACTGACTGTGGTCTTCCAGCTGCTCAGTCGTGTTATAAAACCTTATTTTCATCTCAGAGGTTTTCACCTTTCCTCGGCTGCACCAAACACAGAGGTCACACCGGGCCATAGGTGTGCATTTTGTAGTCCATTAATGGTAAATTGTAGTTTTTATAGCAAACCCTCGTCACATCTGGAACATCTGTAAGAGCAGTCAGGCTCTCCTCTCCTCTCCTCCTGCTTTGACACTTTCCTGTGATGGTGATGCTTTAGGAGTGATTCTTGGACTTTGTGGACAGACTTTATGTGTAAGAGCTTCTTCTCTGTCTTTGCTGGTGTGTGTAGCGCCCCCTATAGATCAAAGATCTTCTAAATAAGGGCTGGAGTTGGAAGAACAAACTTGTCCTTCTCCATAAATCTTTGTTTGCTAATTCTCCTCGTTCTGAGCCGGGGGTGTCAGACTCACAGCAGGGGCCGGATTCTGAACTAGGGACTAACCTGAGGGCCTAACTGGGTCCATATTTAACCATAAAATGTCAACACTGTTTTCACCAGAAATGAATTATAGGAGGTAAAAACTTGGTACTGATGGTAAATGATTTTGCGATTAAAAGGTGAACATGATAAGTTAAAAACTCAAAATCTGAGATAAAAAGTCAAACTTCTAAGTTTTAAAGGTAAAAACATGATATTTACAGTCAAAATAATGTTTTTAAAGGGCAAAACATGAAATAGATACTGAAACCATGAATTTTAAAAGTCAAAAAGTGAGATAAAATTTAAAATCATGATTTTTAACAGTCAAAATATGAGGTAAACATCGAAATCATGAGTTTCAAATGTCAAAATATAAAATAAAATGAAAAATCATGAGTTTTTAAGGTAAAAAAATGAGCTTAAAGTCAAAGTAAGGGGTTGAAAAAGGTCAAAACATGAAAGTCAAAATCATGATTTTAAAAAGCCAAAAAACTGAGATAAAAGTCGAAATCATGAGTTTTAAAGGTCAAAATAGGATTTAAAATTATGAATCTAAAAGGTAAAAATATCAGAGAAAAAGTCAAACTTATAAAAAGTAAGGGTTAAAATATGAAATAAAAAGTAAAAACACTAACTTTAAGTCATAAGTCTGAGATGCAAAATTGAAAATTTAGAGAAAACACTCATTTCTCCCACGTTCCTGACTTTTCATCAAATTATTTTTACTGTTTACTTTTTCTAATTTTTATGACTCAACAAGGATGTTATAAACCATCAAGGTTAAGTTTACATTTTATACTGGAGGAAATCTGCAGAGCTCATACTGGTGGGCCAGTTCTAATAAAAATATCTTATGATCTGGTGGGCCGGTATAACTGCACAATGGGCCGGATTTGGCCCCCAGGCCTTGAGTTTGACACCCCTGTTCTAAGCGGTCTCTGTCTGGTTTCTGCTTCTTAAATCTCAGAACATTCAGCCGCCCTTCGACCTCTCTGAGTGTCAGTAAACAGTTTTATGTTTGAGGTCGTTGGTCTGACTAAAGACACGTCTGAAGGAACTAAACAGCTAAATTTCAGAGAAATTAGTGGTCAAACTTTATCAACATTTAACAGCCTAAATGGTCTTTTATTTCTGAAGTATTTCTGTAAGGAGCGTGACAGCTGCCTGAAGCATTGATAAAAGTATTTCAGTGATTTCATGGACTCTGTTCTCTCTTCTACAGCGGACGATTCCTCAGCATTTTACTGAAAATAGAAGAAATGCTCCAGAGCTGGTTTCCTCACATCAAACTGAACGGGACGCAGACCGACGACAGCCCCGCAGCCAAGAAACTCAAGGTCAATCCCTCGCCTTTATCTGATGATACTGTAAATGTGCGACGCTACAGTCCGTGTGCTGGCATGGGCTCATGGAGGAGTTTATTTCTATAAAGACAGACAAATAAAAACATAAAAACAGGAGTTATAAAAGGGTAAAACAAAGATGGAGTGCTGCAGCATATTCCCCGTGTACTCAGTGAAGACATGGAGCTGTTATGTAACTGAATCCTCTGAAGGGTTTAAAGTGTTTTTACTGGAGACGGCCGGCGTTTCATAAGAAGAGTGGAGGTTAATAAAGAGGGGAAAACCAGAGCGGCCTCAAACACAAGAATGTGTCCACTCACAGATGAGTAAATACACTCAGGAATCATTTATCCAGAAATGACAAAAAAGCCACAAACAACAAAGCAAAGCTGCTGACTTCATCCTCCCAGAACGGTGTAAATGTTCATCCTGTTTAAGGAGACAACATAAATACACTCTATAGACGTTTACCTGCAGACAGTCTCTCTCTGTAATAAAACGAGGGTGTGAAGGTCCATGTGTTCCTGTTGGGTTGTTTCAGTACGGTGCAGACCAATCTGATCCAAACACACGTTACATCTGAGCCACACGGACCGGAGAGTCCAGCACAAACAGCACTGGAGCGCCAACGTGAGTCAGTTCTTCAGAGCTCCAAAAGCACATCATGAATCAGAGTCAACCAGACTGCCGACCTGGAGAATAAGTAAAGGAAACCCTCTGAGTCTGCAGCTGGGATTAGCAGGAAGATTTATAACAATAACCTGATCTCCTGCAGGACACACATCCTCCTCATCGGCTCAGATCAGCTGTGAACAGGGACCGAAACGTGGTGGTGGATCCTGCTGGTCAAAAATATGAACCAGCTCTTTATATAGAACCCTGACTGGCCTCTAGATTTATCTGCTAACCTGACACACCAGATAGACCGTGTCATACATCCATGCGCTGATATTTCACAGTGATCTAACGGCAGAACTTAAAAAAACATCTGATTGGACCAACATTCTGTCCATCACATTCATCACCGGCCAATCAGAGCAACAAAACATGATGTAGGAGCACACATGCACAGCTCTGCAGCAGACCTACCAGTAAACGCTGCCGTAGTTTAGGAGGTGGATTATGATGTGGATTAAACGCCGCAGCCGGTCAGGAAAGGAGCAGAAACCTGTTCTCCACCAGGAGGAGCTCACAGTGGCGCTCTCTGCTCTAGTTTTAACAAAGAAATTTGGTTCAGTTCTGATTAAACTGGCGCTATACCAATGCTACTGCCAGGCTAACGGCTCAGCTAGCTCCCATTGTTTATACAGACCCACACTAAACCCCTGCCCCCCGACAAACTCAAACTTTTTTGTGTAAAACTACAATTTAACGTTGATGGACTACAAAATTGGCATCCACCGCTCAGTGCGTTCTCTGTTGTGTGCTGTGAATGAAACGCTGAAACGTCAGAGATATGATCTCATTAAGACTTTTATATCCTAAAGTCTCTTCAGGAAGAGGAACTGTGACTGTGAACGTCCAGAACAGCAGAAACTTTTCTCTTAATCTGAACTTTCTGCTAAGTCAATACGACTAGATGAATAATGTTCAAGTCCTTTAATTTCACAACGAATTGTTTTGCTTTATTCCCTACCTATCCATTTGTTTCTTTAATTCTTTCGTCTCTGTTAATTTTTCTATAGAGTCTACTCTGGTTCTGTTTTTCTTTCAGCTCGTCATGTGAAAAGCTCTAGAAACCGCATCTTCCCTGCGTAATTATGATGATAGATACAGCCTGTATTCACAACATGCCGAATTCATCGCTTTGGTTGGTTGTGATTATCAAAGGTTTATCACATTTACTTTAATATTTCAAAATAGCAAAACACATAGTTTAAAACACTGACTGGTCGCTTTACTGTTTGAATGAAGTGGAAATGAGAAGAAATGAAATGGTGATCATAAGATGAATGATAAAGTTTTCAGGTCTGTAATATTCCTCTGTTCATCCCTACTGCCTTCCGTTTATCTCATGGATTATACGTTTGACTGAATCTTACGGTTTAAATCAGGGCTAGTAAAGTTACAGTCACGTTATTCACCTGTTCTGATGAGCGGTCAACAGGTGCGTCACTTTAAATGAAGTTTACAAAGCATTGTGGGACATCTTTTCATGCCTCCTTTGGTAAAGGATGCTCCAGTGTTTCCTAGGCTAAAGGAGATAATAAAGGAAATAATGAAGCTCCTTTCCTTTTCACTTGGAGAATTTGAACGGCCTTTATCGTGGCCGACACTAAAATACTTCCGGGTCGTTTCACTCAGTTAGGAACCTTCCTAAGCAAGATGGACTTTTCGGACGCACCCCTGGTGTTTTAACTGCTACAGCTGACATTGGTCTGCTTTTTATTGTTACTGAGTTCTTAGCAAGCCTCTCTACACCAGGTTTACCTGCCAAGACAGAAACAGCGGTGAATCTTTAAAATATCCATGGTTATTATAAAAGATTTAAACAGTTTAATCATCTGTTTCTGTGCGTTCATTTAAATGCAGGCTGCTTGAAGTGATCTCAGCCTGCAGCTCCTCTCCTCTTTGTTTTCAGCAGGATGGAGCGAGTCCTCGCCAACTTGAACGCTCCATAAATAAATGCTGTTTGACCCCATTATGACTAAAAATCAAGATCATGTTAAGGTACGGTCTTTACTGCGTGGCCATGTGTCCGTGACTTTAATCCCAGTCTTCCTTATGTTAATATTTAATATTTTAGCCGTCTGGGACTGTCATAGAGAACTACAGAAGAACAGGCTAGCAGTGTAGAGCTACAGCTGGAAGAATCCCCGTTCAAATGTGCCTGATGAACAATAGGACAGACAATTTAAAAATACTGTAGGTGCAGAAAATGTAGAAATAGGTTCCATAAATAGATCAGGATTCAGGGAAATAAGACTGTTTTCTTGGTTTACCTGGTTTTATTATGATAATAATATTTAGTTCACAGGACAACAACTGAATCTTCTAGACATACAAGCACATTATCTGTAGATTTAAAAGAATAAGTGGGGAATCAGCTGTTTTTAACCCACCCTTACAAACAGCTATGATGCATTCAAGGTCTGCATGGTAAAATGACTATCAGGTGAATGTAAATAAAACATCACATGCTATGTTCAGCTGTCTGCTGCTTCCTTGGTGACATCTGAGAGAACAGTATGCTGTGGGAACAAGATAAAAAGTCAGAGGACAAGATAATCATCTAGTGATGATGAGATGAGCCAGACAGGAAACAGGGATAAACAGCTGGTTGTTAGTCATGTTCATGGACTGACCAATGCTCCGTCATTTACTGGGAGGGTTATCTTAGCTCAGACTAGCTCACCCTCCTCTCTCTAAATAACCAGCGCTCAGTAAGGCTGTGTCAGTGAAGTAAAGAGGTTAAAAACCGAGTCATCGTCGGGGTCAAACACCTCAGTTAAGGATTTAGTTTCAGTTTTCTTTAGTGCAGGTCCTAGCATGGCTAACACTCTGAGCTAACAGTTACATACAACCAGTTCATCTGCTGTCTAAAGAAATAAAAACTCAAACTGATTTACTAAGAAGGGAGCTGGATGAAAACAGGCAATAATAAAACGTGTTTAAGTTTCTTATATGAGCGATGGGAAATGTTTAGGTTTGTAATAAATGTTGGTCAGACTTGCTTTAGTTGCCGATGGACCGTGTTATTAGCCTCTCTGAGCTCCTTCCTTTCTCTTTTCCAGCCTTATAGACAGACCAGCTGGGAGTTACAGTCCCTTTAAACAGTCTTCACCCTCTTTTATTAGTTTCATAAATCAACCATGGACAATATAAATTTGGCTTTTTGACAAATGAATTTACAAAATAAAAACCTCTTTAATGCCAAAGTGAAAACAGATTTCTGCAGAGCAAAGTCAACTGAAAGAAAATCTGTAACATAAAATAAATGACTGCATGAACATTCACCCTTTTAAGGTGACTGACTTAATCCAGCAGAGGCCCAGACAGTTGGTGCTAGCAGCCTCACAGTTAGTGAAATGGGGATCAGCTGAGGTCAGTGAATGTGTCTCAGTGATTGTAGTAGAAAGACACCTGTGTCTGGAAGGTCCAGTCACTGGTTCATCAGTACTCCTGGCTACCATTACACCATGAAGACTTTCCACAGCGTGGCAGTTTGTTCACATTTTTCCTCTATAAAAAGCGGAAATCATCAGAATCCAGTCAATAAACGGTCTGTTGTGACTCACCTTACGGATGAACACAAGTGTGAGTCAGTGAGAGGAGGTGCAAAGGCAATAAAAGTCTCCTGTCACCTCAAAAACCATCTGTGCAGCGCAAGCCCATTTAATCCTCTGAGCTGTAGTAGATGTGCAGATACGAAGAGTGAAGTTGCTGGCATCCTAAAAGTGATTTTAATCATCCACGGCTGCAGGATGGACTTTTTACCGGGTCGAAACAAACACAGTCTTCGCTCAGGTCATGACCCCAGTGGTTGCCATGGTAGCTTCTTCTTCATTCTCCTCCTTTGCAGGGGTTGTAAACCAGCTATGTGCATACCGCCACCTGCTGTTTCAGACCGAGTAGATACGCAAGTGCACCCGGGCACGGTTCAATATTGCTAGTGTGAAAGCAAGCCGGGGGGAAGGGGGAGGGGGAGGAATCGCGCTGCGGCGCAGTTTGAAACAACTGGGCCTAATGTGAAAGCACCCTATGACTACTCTGAAGGAGCTCCAAGCTTCAGCAGCTGAGATGGAGAGACTCTGCAGACAACAACTGTTGGCCTGGTTCTTCACCAGTCAGAGCTTTATGGGAGAGTGGCAAAGAGAAAGACACTGATGAAGAAAACTCAGATTCAATCTGGACTAGAGTTCACCAGAAGGACTGTGGGAGACTCCATGGTCAAGAGGAAGAAAGTTCTTTGGTCTGATGAGACCAGAATGGAGCTTTAGACCATCAGACAAGACGCCAAACACTGACATCACCACAAACACACCATCCCCACTGTGGAGCACGCTGGTGGTAGCATCATGTTGTGGGGATGCTTCTCAGCAGCATCATGCTGTGGGGATGCTTCTCAGCAGCATCGTGCTATGGGGATGCTTCTCAGCAGCATCATGTTGTGGGGATGCTTCTCAGCAGCATCATACTGTGGGGATGCTTCTCAGCAGCATCATGCTGTGGGGATACTTGTCAGCAGCATCATGCTGTGGGGATGCTTCTCAGCAGCATCATGCTGTGGGGATGCTTCTCAGCAGCATCATGCTGTGGGGATGCTTCTCAGCAGCATCATGCTGTGGGGATGCTTCTCAGCAGCATCATGCTGTGGGGATACTTGTCAGCAGCATCATGCTGTGGGAATGCTTCTCAGCAGCATCATGCTGTGGGGATGCTTCTCAGCAGCATCATGCTGTGGGGATGCTTGTCAGCAGCCGACCCTAGAAGGTTTGTAAAGGTAGATGGTAAAATAAATCCCGGAGGACAATCTTATTCAGTCTGCAGGAGAACAATGAGCTGAAGCATCCAGAGAAAGCTACAGAGAAATGGTTCAAGGACAACAAAGGGAATGTTCTTGGAGCTGAGTCAAAGTCCAGACATCAATCAAACAGAGGATTTGTGGCTGGACTTGAAAAAGCCAAATGATATTGGCCATGATGTTTTATAAATTTAATAAAAGGATAATGGGGAAATAATAAAGGGGATGAATGCTTTTCTTTTTATAGACGATGTTGTGGTCCAGTAAACTTGTATCGATCATATCAGTTAAATCAGCATCAGTCATGGCTGAAACTATATTCTATATTTGTTTAATTTCCTAAAAAGCATAGTAGAATAGTTGAGGAGCCGTTAGGAAGCCAAAACAAATGAGCCAACAAATCACCACCGTTAAGACCAGCAGAGACTTCTGGGTAATAGAAGACTTCATAGCGGGGCTGGATTGTTTTCTCCAATATTAAAAGCAGTAACCTGTACTGTTCTTGTCAGTAAAGTTTTGTATATTTTGTGTCTCCTCTCCAGCCTCCTCACAGCTGTGCCTCTCCTCCTCCCCTCTCTGACGTGGACTCTCACTCCTCCACTCGTCTCAAATGGCTCCACACGTCTCCTATCTGCTCCCTGAAAACACCTGAGCCCACGCCCCCCCGGGTCGCCGCCTCCCCCTCCTCACCTCTGCCCACCCAGGACAGCGCCGTCTCCTCAACTTCAGACCTCCACCCTGATCCTCCACGGCGCCTCCCCTCTGCTCCTCCTCGCATCAGCAGGGGGCCGCCACCCTTCAAGATCATCTCGCCGTGTCTGGAGCGCCTCCTGCAGGCGAAGGAGAGCATCATCGCTCCCCGGACAGCGGGGGAGGATCAGTGGGCGCTGTGAGACGGATTATTCTGGACAAACATGGCTTCCACTCAGTCCAAGGCCTTACAAACCCATGTTTCAGACTCTTCTCATTTTTTATTTTAAATCTGCTGCCAGCGTTGCACTCGCCGGCGGTCTGGATCACAATGACCATGAAGAGTCTGAATGTAACAAAGGGACTGGATTTGGCTCTGAGTTTCCTCTGAAGAGCTCTGAGGTTGGAATGATGTTGGCAGAGCGGACACAAAGACAGGATGAAAACGTGGAGAGTGTTTCTGGATCTGAATGTGATCAAGGATGTCAGAATGGTCCATGATACCGTACCTTTGATACCACACTCCTTTAAAACCATGCAGGCGGATTTTAATGGGGATGGTTTCAGAAAGAACCGTGTCCTGCTGCCCCAGCTATGCATAAATTCAGTCTAAAGTTATATCAGAAACCCTCAGTGGAGACTAGGAAGGCTGACTCTACACTAGATGAGCTCAAATCTTAACTGATGCTAGAAACATGGCAGACCGCCCTCATACAGACTGTTATCACTGGTTTTAACATTATAATCCTCCAAATGCACACACTGGACCGGATTTACTCCAATGAGACGTCCCGAGGGCCGTTTTAGTAACATTAATACAACCAAACCCCGGTATAGAGACATCTGGATTATTTATTCATCTAAAACCGGGTTTTTAAATCTGACCTGGGAACAGTGCATGAACAGCAGAGACCAGCAGGGACAGAGAGAAGCTGAAGTTCATTGGTGTGTTTCTCTGCAGCCTGATCAGCTGGTAGACTTCCATACCCTCATTTTGCAGGGTAAAACCTTTAATTTTAAACATTTATGAGGCCTGACAGTGTTCCTGTGTGTCCACGTAGTACCTGAATCCCCCTGACATCCCTGCTAGTGCTGCTCAACCAAACAAACAGACCTAACAGTGTGGGACAGCCTGTGTCTGTATCAGGAATAAATACTCAGCGTTAAAGAAGCCTTAACCACCCGATGAGCAGCAACGTGCCAGATTAAATCAGACAAAACAAATACTTCTTTAGGCCTTGTTTTACACAACAGCGTTTTCAGGTGAAAACGCAAAACTTTTGTGGCGTCTGTCCGTTTACACGACAACGCCGTTTTGGTGCCGGAAAATGGAACAATTTGGAAACAGGCTCCAGAGTGGAAGTTTTTCAAAACGCCCCTGTCTCCGTGTAAACAGGGAAAACAGCAGTTTCTGAAAACGCACATGCACACTACGGCTGCAGTCAGCGGTCAAATGTCACAGCACTCTGAAACGAGCCGTGGCCACTCGACCCGAGCTGTCTGATGTAGTTTACTGGGATTCAGCTTGTCAAGTCACAGACAGCTGGATTTAGAAAAGGGGAAATATTATTCTGGTCCGGAGGACTATCAGTGACAGTTTCTTTGGATAAAGTCATGCTATTAATTTAGGAAATAATTACATCTACAAAATCAAAGATGCACCAACACTATAAAACACTGATCATCAACTGGCGGCCCAGGGGCCACATTGGGCCCCCCAAGCATCCTGTCCAGCCCCCAAAAGATCATTAATTCAGAAAAGGAGGAGAAGAAGATTTATACTTTTGCTGTAAATGTCTGCAGCTGTTAAATCCACCCCACAAACAATTAAAATTAAAATAGTTTTAGAATGACTTACATTTGATCTGTTTTTACAGAAATTTACTGTCAAAATTAGTCGATATTTAAAAAAATGGTTAAGGTTGGTAGAAGTGTTGCAAAAATTGGCAGAAAAAAGTTGTGAAAAGAGGTTAAAATGTGTCAAAAATGGTAAAGGAGGAACAAAGGGGCAAAAGGTATCAAAAATTGGTTACAAATGACAAAAAATAGTGCAAGAAAGTAAAGAAAAGGGGTTAAAAAATTGCAAAAAATGAAGAAAAGTGGCAAAAATTGATAATAGGGTGGCATAAAGGGGATAAAACATGCAGGAAAAAGGGTTTAAAGGGGGTTAAAATTGGGTTAATTAGGCAAAATGGGCAAAAAGTATCAACAATGGGTTAAAAGTGGAAAAATGGTTTTAAAATAGCAAAAGTTGTTGAAAAAAATGTAATCAAGGGTGTTAAAAAGTGTCAAAAATAGAAGAAAAGTGTCAAAAATGGATAAAAGAGTGGCACAAAGGGGATAAAACATGCAGGAAAAGTGGTTTAAAAGGGGTTAAAATCATCCAAAAATTGGGTTAAAGAGGCAAAAAAATCAAAAAGGGGTTAAAAGTGTCAAAAATGAGTTAATATTGGTGCTAAATGACAATTAGGGAGGGCCCACTCTCTTGGATTTTCAGCAGTCCGGCCAATCCTGTTGTCAGGCGTGCTGCATTCTAGATAATAGGGATAGATCTCACTGGTGATGACTGAAAATGTCCTGTAGTTAAAAGGAAAATACAAACACTACTGTAATAATATTTCAAACAGACCAAAATGTTCATTTAATTTTTGTGGATTTGAAAGTCCGGCCCCAAGAGTTTCTGTTGAGACTAAATCTGGCCCTTGTGCAAATGTACTTGATGAACGCTGCTATAAAACATTTGACTTTGATTTAGTCTTAAAATGGTCTTTAAAAGTCTAATTCAGCAGCCCTGTGTGTATTTGAAATATAGCACATGCCCAGTTTGAGTTGTGCATAGCTGGTGTAACCCGACGCTGAAGCTTTAAAAAACTCGGACCTTCATTCAGATTTTTAACCAACAGCTGCTGCAAGCAACGACAAAGAGCCACGTCCAGATGTGAGCAAATACAGCAGTTAAGTTTGGGCTCTGAAAGATCACCCATGTTTAGACGGCCTGAAGGAGTTTGTAATTAAAAGACCGATCCAGTATGTGGTGTCCACTCCTGCTGCTGTGGTCTCAAACGTACCGATATCATTGGACCTTTACTAGATTCTTATCCAAGCTTTAATCCTGGGATCTCTGTCAGCCTTGGTGAGGCGTGGAGTGATCTTCAGACTGTTGCTCCGTTTGATCAGCTCCTCTTCACTGTTGAAAGATTCCTCTACCTCAGGCTGAAAACGCAGCAGAGCCGTCTGGTGACCGGAGACTAAACCCACATCAGGAATTATCAGGATATTTCTCTAATATGAACATATTTAATGATGAGAGATGTTCGGACGGCAGATTTCTCTTCTGAAAACAGGATATGAGCACCCATCCTGCATATTCTCCATCCTGATTCTAGTAGTCCGTCTAATTCAGTCACACACATCCCCAACCTAACCAGTAAAAACGGTCTGCACACCAGGAAGCTCCTTTAAGCCTCTGATGAAGGATTTATTTAGCAACAAGTGGCGTTTCTAGGGAGCTTAACGGAGCTTTCTGTGCCGACCATTTTAACTGCTTCCTGCAGCGTCCTCATCCTGGAAGCCAAAATTAGAGACTCTTGACAGAATCTCAGAGTTCTTTAAAGAAACGACGTCTGTTCATGGCAGAAGATCAGATGTGGGCCGTTGCTGATTTTCTAATCGGCTTTGGAAATAAAAGCTCAAACTTTGTTGCACAGGTTTTAAAGCACAGTTTGATCGATAGTTTAGAAATACAGAAAGACAATTACACGACCAATGAGGCGCCTTTATAAACCAGATCTATGATGTTGATGTGGAGCTTTACACTCAGTGTCTGTGAAGATTCTGCTGATTCGTCCTGCCGCAGTTTTCTGTTCTCAAACAGTTGGCAACTTTTTAGGATCTACAAAATGTGCAATTTGCTCCAAACTAGGTGGAGCTCATTGTTTCCATGAATGAGCGTCATTTACACTCTGCGTCTCAGTTTGAGGCTGATATTCTTAAACAGGGGTGTCAAACTCAAGGCCCAGGGGCCAAATATGGCCCATGGTACAGTTGTGTCTGGCCAACAGATCTTTCTGTTATAACTGGTATGACCCAGCAGGATGAGGTCTGCAGATTTCCTCCAGTAGACGTATGAACTTGATGGTTTAAAACAGGGGTCATCAAATACATTTGTACAACGGCCAGCTTTTTCGCTTTTTCCTATACAGGCACCTTGGGGGCCAAACTTTCAAATAAACTTTTTAAAAATTGTTTAATAGCATATTTTTTGTTTAAATATTTTCTTTTCTTTCAAATATACAGATTTTCGGGCTCTAAGAGTGAGATTTTTCTCTATCAGGAGGTTGAGATATTTTAGCTGAATGGCTGTTATGTAGTCTGGGTTTGATGCTAATATGCTGTAACCTTACAAAGCAGATGGATACGCCCGTTTCCTTGTTTTTCACTGGCGAATCCATCTTGTTAAGCTCCCAGCTGAACCGTTTGGGCCCGGTTAGAAAGTGACAGGACCAATCAGCGACGAGGGGCAGTACTTTCGAGACGTATCTGGCTGCAGACATCGAGCAAAGCTCTACGCTGGGGCATTCAGCCGCAGACCTGCACACTGGGGCGGACCTCTGCACTGGGGCATGACGTACATTGCCCGAGCTGAATTTTCTGCTCTAGCCGCTTGCCCACTGGATTACCCTAAATCTAGCCACTCAGGTTTTAATAACTTAACTGAACCACTCGGGTTTTAATAGCGTAGGTGTCGGGGTCTGCTACCGCACGCCCCAGTGTAGAGGTTTTGTCGAGGTCTGCAGCCAGACCCTCTTGGTACTTTCAGGCGCAGCAGAGTCGTGACGTAAACAAGCAGCAGCAAGAGCTGGTGCAGTTGTGGTGGAAGAGATTAGCGTGGATGCTGCTAAAGCGCCAGTTTTATCAGGACTTGACGACATTTCTTCATTAAAAGAACAAAGAACAGCAGTGAGTTGTTTTCTTTTCAAAGTCGTGTACTGACATGTCTACAGTCGCCATGTTTCACGTTATTCAGTAGCTGCGCACGCGCAGCTTGATAGCAGCTATGTCACGTGTTTTGTTGTTCTGATTGGCCGACAGAGATGTGACAGACAGAACGTTCATCCAATCCCACTCCGAGTTTTTTTCAAAGCCTCTGCCTTTTATCGAACGTTTGCTATTGAAGCTTTCCCAGATAGATCTGTCGGGTTAAATATGCTGTGCAGGAAGTGAAAAAACCCAGGCAGGTAAATTGCTCTCACAAAATGCCTAAAAAGGAAAACTGCCCCAGAAAAGGGCAGTTTTTCTCAAGAATGGACGGATAAATGCGTGTTAAACATGCATCATATTTGCTAGTAAGGGCTGACTGCTGAATTTCTGAAAAATGGATGAATCATAAAGTCATTCCTGAGAAGATTTTTCAGTCTCGGTAGTTTTTGGAGTTGTTTTTATAGATGTAGGGAGTTGATTAAGACAAAAACAACAACAACACCAGATTTCATGTTTGAACCTTTTGAACTAATAAGTTTGAATTTTTATCTCAGACTTTGAACCTTTAAACATATTAGTTTGACTTTTTTCATCTCAAAATAATTTATTATGAGCGTTATTTTTTTTTTTCATATTTTACTAATGAGGTTTACATTTTATGTTTAAATGTTGACCTTGTTAGGCTCTCAGGTCAGGCCTAAATTCAGAATCCGCTATGAGACACTCCTGGCCTAAAAAGTCCGGCCCTCAGGACGTCTCATTGGAGCAAATCTGGCCCCAGACTCAATCTGAGTTTGACACCCCTGTTCTTAAAGGACTTGCATTTGCAGGTGTTTGCACACAATGAGCCTGATTCACCACTGATCTAGAGAGGAAATTAGAGCTTCAAACCCACGTGAGCCTGACACTCCAACAGATTTTTAAAATCTTAACTGATTTTTTTAATGTGAGAGGCCTTACATAATCAACGTTAGATTAGCTAACATCCAGTAAGATTTAATAGAATAACCAAGGCTTATAGTAGCTAGGTTATAGGAAATTTAATAAGAGAGAGTTGGTGCATTAACGACCAGTCTGTCCCGTGTTAGGCTGTGCAAACGTTAGCTGTGCTTCCTAGAGAAACGCTGTAAACTCATATGCTTCCCTGCATTACGAGTGTCAGACTCTGGAACATTCTGTGTGGGATTTCTGCAGCCTCACTGCAATATTCAGGCTTTAACTAGCAAGGAATACGACGAGCAAGACCTTGGCTCACACCATTAGCAGTTAGAGCAGCCAGGGGCGTGCAGGGGGGCGGGGGTGGTACTGGTTACCTGGGCCCACAGTAGGGAGGGGCCCTTGAGGAGCCTGCAATGAAAAGTGAGTTTTTATTTATTTTTTCTTAGTAGTTAGTGTCATTATTGAATCAAAAGCAACAAAATGAATCAGTTAACAGACTGAAATTTGTATCAAATAGAGTAAAATAAATACTGGGGGGCCTCTGCTCCTCCCTTAAAAATGTCCAAATGGTATAGTCCAGCGCTGCGAAATAAATGCAAGTCAATTCAGTTAAACCACTGTGAAAATACTGCTCATAAATGAAGAAAAACTATGCCTCAAAAATAAATTAAATGCATATATACTGTGCTTAACAAACTTATTAGACCACCTGTCATAAAAACGAGAAAACATAAAAATTTTAGAAATCTTTCAAAACTAGTTTAAAACTAAAAACTAAAACAGGAACATTTTACCATTTTAAACAGGAATGAGGAATTTCAAACTGAATTCACCCAAATTTGAGCCGGCTCACTGGGCTTCTCTGAGAGGTCAGAAATGAGTCAAGCATAACATTCAACCACTAAAACTCATTTTTCTGTTCAGGAATGACAGTAAATAACTAGAATTTGACATTAATCAAGAAATATTAATGTGCTTTACTATTTTTTCAGTTTTTTGTAAATCAGTAAATTTGAAAATTCATGGATAACAATAATAATTCTATTTTAGCATTGAAAATATCATTTGGGTTAAAGAGCTTCTACATATTGGTGTATTAACCATTGCAGAAACATAAAAATGATTTTGGTAATTACCAATGCTGTTAATTTAGGGCAGCTGTGGCATAAACCTTATTTGGGTGGTGGTCTAATAAATTTGTTAAGCACTGTATTTGTAAAAACTGATGCACTGATTTGTTGCTTGGCTAGCCAGTTAAGGAGGGCCTTTGTAATATTCTTTCTGGGGGCCCAAAATCCCTAGCTATGCCCCTGAGAGCAGCTACAGGGGAGAATTAGACCCAGAGAAACCTCTCACTTCATTTTACAGATTTAGAAGTCAACACTGCTGAAGCTTTATTTAAACAGGGAGATTTTACTGGAACATGAACTCCACTGGTGCTTTAACCTGTTGGTGAGATCACTTCTGTAAATGTGGTGGAGACTGAATCAGACTTTTTTCACAGTTTGGCTGAAGCTGCTTTAGAACACTGAACTGTTGTGTAGATTTTTCTCATTATACCAAAAACAACCACCCAACAACACGAGGAGAATCTGCTGTAAGGAGTAAGGAGGGAACAAAAACTCAGACTTCTCAGGGCTCACACAAAAATGTGAGTTTCCCATGTGTCGGTTGCACATTTATTGGATAGTTTGGTAGTGAGGGGTGTACGCGCTGTTAGTTTGGCCGTTCCCAGTGCTCTCTTTCCTGCAATTCAGCTGTTCGAATACAAACAGGGTGGTAGCTAATTTACCGCTCAAACATTATTTTTAGGCTTTTCTTCCTTCTTGTTTAGCCTGATGATTAAGGCTTAGTCTAACTCTTGATTTGGAGTGCCCTCTCACCCCAACCCCCTCTGTGTGGTGTGTTTTTCTTGAAAATCTCCGTCTGAAGGTCCATGCAGCCCTAGAACTTAGGCCTTCCTCAATTCAACTAGAATCAGGGACCCTTCCACTAGACAGGAGCGTGCAGAATGTAGAGTTAGGACTAAGAGGGAGGGGCGGCGGGTGTCTAAGGATGAAGCCTGACCAAGCACTGACAAAACCAGTGAACAAGTCCAACCAAACTCCCTGCAGGTGTTGGAGTTATTCAAACACACTCCCTGCTTGTGCTTCTTAAAGGTTTCCAGCCAATGCGTCGGTCGTCAGGTCCCCCATAAACCGCTGCTCTGCTACCGTGATGTGTTCACTGTCAGCCTGCTCTGTACGTAAATGTGTGTTTTCAGACAGAGAAATCCAAACCTGCCCTTTAACGACAGCTCTGACCAACACGAGCTCACAGTTTGATGTGTTGAGGTTTTTCTTTATGTAAATACTTTTTCACTTTTATTTACTCCTAAAATGGCCTTTGTGATATTTTGTACTTCTGAAATAAATGTGATGTTTCTGAGAGAAAATGCTTGTCTCTTCCCTTTTTATCCCTCGTTCTCAAACACTAGACAGATTTTCACCCTAACCCTGACTGAGCAGGGTCAAGATTAATCACATTAATCAGGATTAACTCAGATCAACAATGTCTGCATTAAAAACTAAATCAATCTGAGGCCTTATCGACCCCGTCAGCACACTCAAGGTAATCCAATCCAGTGTGCGTTCATAGTATTACGTTTTTTATGTCTTAAATTGAAATATTATTCCCTCAGAAAACCTTAGAGAACAACTTTTTTGCCCTTTTCACACATTAGAGCCACCTTTTTCCATTAAATACCACTTGTTTCCTATTTTTTTACCATTTTTGCCACTTCTTTTTGCAACCTTTAACCCATTTTTGCCCTTTTTCACAGATGTTCACCCATTAGAGCTACCTTTTGTCATCACATACCACTTCCGTCCTACTTTTTGACCATTTTTGCCAGTCTTGACTGCTTTTTGCCCATTCTAGGGTGTACTCACACTAGTCCATCCGTACCGTGCCTGTGGCCGTTTCAGCCTAAAGCCTGGTACGTTTGGCCAGTGTGAGTGCAATCGTTCTGTGCTTAGGCGCGGCACGCTTCGCGGCCCCGGCACGGATGGATGAGGTGGGCCTAGGCACGGCACGGATGCAAATGAAGGAGCACAAGCGCGGGAATGTGACGTAGCGTGAAGTAACAACAACAGGACCCACCCCAGAGCAGAGGCAGCAGCTGTAGAGACAGCAGGGGTTTAAGAGAGAGAGAAATATGTGTTTTGTCTCTTTGTATTTCATCAAGCTACAAAGATTTTATAAGAGCTGAAGAATTTAACTTCGCACAGCTCCACCACCTCTTTCTAATGGATCCCAGTCCAGTCCACATTTCTGACCAGTTTCTGGCAAAGTCAGGCTTTAATGACTGTGAGAGGATTTTTGGTTTGTAAATAAAACTTCTTCCCTTGTTTTAGTCACAAACAGCAGCTCACAGGATAACAAACACCTCTCATCCTCCGTGCGTAAAGGAGAGTGTCAAATACACGGTCAAGTGTGTGACGGTTAATCACATGGCTGATTTAACCTCTCTGATTAAAAGACATAATACCAAAGTATCATCCACTGAAATAACCGACCTCTAATTCTATTTCATGTCACCAAGCAGTGAAATTGGGATCTTGATCGCTGACGTTTGAACGGAGCATCGTTTATTAATCCTGAGGCGCATTCACTCATCAGAGGGTTAAAATCGCTCCCACCACCGTTAAAAACATCTTTGATCTGAACATTTAATCCTGATCTGAACACAGGCTCTCCGGTGACATGAGAGCTTGTTTGGTGCACCACTGAAAGGCATCCAAACGCAGAGAAAAGGCTCAGTTCAGGGCGCGTAGTGTACTGACACGCAGAAGAGCAGCTGTAGGGGCTCATATGAGAGAAAAAGTCCGGGTTTCATTCATCAGAAGTGCTTGTTACTCTGATCAGACTCCAGATTAGCTGCTGTGAGCGATAACTCTCCACTATGAACCGTTTTTCTCTCTCTCCTCACTGGGCTCTGTATGTAGCTGCTGATGTCAGGTGTCAGCTGAAATACCTCTGGTATCAGATCAGACATGGTAGAAATCTGTTGATATTTTACAGCCTAAAAAAACACTTATAAATACAGAGTCACCAACACCTATAAAGTCATGAACGGTGGATGCTTCGTGTGATGACGTCGGCGCGTGACGTATCCGTGCCCAGGCCTGGATGCTCGAGCAGTGTGAGTGCGCCCTTAGCCAATTTCCACTCATTTTTGCCCCATTTGAACCGTTTTTGCCACCTGTAACTCGTTTTTTCGTCACTTTTCTAACCCTTCTTCCACTTTTTCCCCCATTTCCCCCCTTTTCACCCATTTTTGCCCCTTTAATTAATTTTTAATGCTTCTTAAGCTGTTTCTGCCACTTTTCACCACTTAGATGTGGCTCTTGCAAAGATATTTTTCAACTGTTTGGCTCTTTGGGTGAGCAGGGTTGAGTAACACTGTATTATAATGTCATTAAAACTCTAGATTTTCTAGCTGTCATGCAACAAAAACTTATGTTTGCATATTTAATTCTTATATTGCATGAAAAATCTTTAAAAAGGCACAAAGCAGGTTGAATTCTGCAGCATTTATTGTTGTTTTTCTGTCTGCTTTGGGGAACTCAGCATAGGCAATGAAAACAATAAATATGGATATAATGCAAAACATTTCCTAATGAAGCATTTTACACAATGTACAATATTCTTTTTCCTCCACCACTCGCTCTCTTCTATACACATTTCAAACAAATAAACCTCCATGCACAAACCCTGAAAATGGGATGTGGAGTAATGAAAAAAGAAACACTAAATGCACTTCTCGTGTGGATTTCTGTGTTGTCGTTTAAAAACTGCTAATAAACCACAGGGAGAAATGAAAATCTGTGCTGTTTAAAGAAGATAAAATGATTTAAAAAGTGGCCCGCCTGCTCACGAGTTCCCTACGTCTGTGCACTGATGACTGAGCATCGTGTTTGTGTTCGGATGAGACCGTCTATGTGACCGGCCGGCGTCAGTAGTCCGTGTCCGAGCCCTCGGCGTTGTCCACGTTCCTGGACAGCATGTAGTTGTCCATGTCGATGGAGCGGCAGTTGTTGATGGCGTAGCGCAGCCGCTCGGCCATGACGGCCTGGCTGGAGTACGGAGGGAGACGAAGCTGGAAGAAACACGTCTGAGAGGTGGGGAGGCTGTCGTACGGCTGCACGGAAAAACAGAGAGAGCAGAGATTTAGATGAGTGAAAGGGTCCGTCATACAAGGAAGGGCTATTCCAGACACTTTTATTTCACTTTCAGATCTTCTTTTGCTAAAAGAAAATAATAATT